>NC_056730.1:74742560-74980060 GCF_019279795.1 Protopterus annectens | reverse complement strand
ACTATTTCATCAGCATTAACCGCACTGCTGTTGCACTTCATACTTTCTCCCGGTTTCTCCAAGCCACATTCATGCTCAGACCAGGAACCGGAAGTGACGCATTCAGTTGTGTCCCTGTAAACTAAAAGTAGGGGTTTTATACTGATATATACATTACATATTATTTACATCTCTTTACAAATCTCCATGCATTATAACTTCAATTTAAGCATGCCTCCCACTCTTGTCTACAACCAAAACATTATTTTCTCCAGAATCTGTCAAAATCCATTTTCCATTATATTTGTTTTCGTTTAGTCTCTTGTTCCATATAGCCCATGAAACATAAAATATTGCTTTGTCCATTTTCTTCACTTCTTCCTGTTTTCATGCACCATAATAACCAAATTCTATTATGTCCATGTTTATTTGCTCAATGTTGACAAACATTTCACACTATTATGTTTCAAAAAATGAAAGTAACAGCGTAATAAAACACAATCTGAGGAACCATAAAACTAGTAGTTTAATAAAACAAATATTAAAACAGGTTATCACTTTCACCATCGCTTCATCAGACCATTTAGATTCTATTTTAATTGCTGAATATATATAACAGTTTCTGAAAAATCCTAACCAGTCAGCATGGAATAACATAAGTGACTTGGTGTTATTTGCATTAATTAAAACCAGTATAGTCATCATCATCATCTTCCTTTTTCCCATTTTCTACATGGGGTCGGGGTACCGTGTTAACTGTCACCAACTCTCTCGATTCAGTGCCACACTCCTGCCTGACTGTCGCAGGTCTTCTTTCACACAATCCATCCACCTCTTTGCTGGACGTCCTCGCTTCCTCTTACCTTCTTCCTGTCTACCAGTATAATCCATGAAAGTAAAAATCATGAATGGAAATAAAAGTAAACATTTAGCTAACTGTGATAAAAAAATGAAAAAAGTGTAACAAACAATAAACTATCCATTCCTTGTATTACGTCCTTCCAAAATTGGTTTTAAGGGAATTTTTCATTCAGACCCTTAAGTATAAATCCATCTGACCTCTATGGTTTGTTCTGTTCTTCATATCCCCCCCACACAAACTAGGTCTCACAATATCCAGTAACCAAAAACCTAAACACACGCTGTCCATTGGTGTTTATAACATGCTCAAGGGAAGTAACAAGACAAGGCATTACTAACAGAACTTATATGGATACTTACTTATTTACTTACTTATTTCTTTCCACAAATTATTAACTCATTCACATTTCAAAAACACATGCTCAATAGTCTAAAACTATTCACATTTATAAAATATTCTATCATGCCATCTGATATTGTTAATCCTCGTTCATTCCTTACGCATGGGTATCAGTTCCAAGCTTGGAACCGAGCCGGCCATTTTCCAAGCTCGCATCAGCTTCAAACTCTCGAGCTAAACTCTTACCCACAATCCCCCTCTCCCTGTTACCCCAGATTTCGTTTGCCGCATTGCCATCCGGTCATGTCAAGCTACTTCTCTTGAGCTTAGTACAGTCAGTTGTTGTTTAATTGCTTTACATATTACTTTTCTGTCAGAAAAGTTGAAATGTTATTGTCTCTTGCCCTATCACATCTAGCGCTCATAATTTCCTCAGGTTTCTTTTGTCTTTTATTTACCTTTTTTACTTTGAGGTAACTTTCTCTTTACCATCGTTGGTAATCTTTTCCCTTTCTCTTTCATACCTTTGGATACTCTCTTGTACCATTGTTGGTACTTTCTGTTAGTTAATATGGCAGATAAAAAAGGTAGTCCGGTGTTTAAGCTGTGTTCTAATTGTGGACACAAACTGCCTACTTCTGATGCACACTCTTTATGCGTTTATTGTTTGGGAGCTTCCCATTTATCTGTTGAACCTCCTTGTACTATATGTGAAAACTTTTCTAATAGAACATTGTTAGAAAGGAAAAACAAGCTGATACTGAAGGGACTTCTAAAATCTCCCTTTTCAGAGGCTATTTCTGGGTTGGAGGTCTCAACCCCCTCCTAAAGCCCATAAGAAAATGGATGTTTCTACCAAGGCTAAATCCTTGCCTTCGTCCCCAGCTGGGGACTGTCATCAACCAAAACCTAAAAAGGCAAAATTTCCGGCTCCGGAGCTCTCAGTCAGCCCCAGCGCTTGCAGTGCCCAGACCTTCGGCACCGAGGCCTTCAGCTCCATTAGTGATTTCGGCTCCATCCTCTCCTGCAGCCTTCTACATATCGGCACCTAGGGGCTCCTTGGTTCAGACCATTGCCACTGTATCGACACCGACCGTTCAGTCGGCGCAGACCTTGACCGCGTCAGCTCAGAGGTCTTCCTCGGAACCGAGGCCTTTATTGTTGACTCCAGTTTTGTCGGTTCCAGTTTCGGCACAGACAACCACTTCAGCTGGACATCGGCACCGATAACGACTTCGATGTAGACTACAGTAGTTCAGTCTTTCTCTGTACCGTTGTCCTCGTTGCGGTCAGATGAGATGGGCATCAAGTCTGCCTCTTTTGTGGACAGGCCTGTTTCTCCCTCAATTTCTTTGAGGTCCACTAGAAGCCTTTCCGAACATGATGTGTTGCGTCTTGTGGACCCTGCATTTTTGGCCAGAGGTATTCCACTGCTCAGGAACTATCCTTCCTGGGGAGGTGATCACCCATCTCCAAAGACACCTTCTTATTCTCCTCCTTCATTGCCTTTGAAGTCCGTGGATATAGTACAGTCTTCCCCTTCTGTGGTTCCCTTTTTGGATCTCACTAAGGAACCGCAGTTGCCTTCATGGCAGGAAAGTTTTGCTACAACCCAGGATGTCAGCTGTGACATGCATAGCTTGCTGCTCCACAGCCATCCAGGGACTCCGGGTGAGCAGGCTGAGCTACTTAGGGGAGGAGTGCCCCCTGTCCTAGACATACACCCCTCTCCTGGTGGACCAGCCTTCCAACTGATGGAAATAACGGACTGTCTATACCTCCGCCGCCCTCTGGTACACTGGTTTCACAAGTCGCACCTAGCGGACACCGGGTGCAAGGGCTTCAGGACATATTCCCTCAGGAATCCCCCTTTCCGTTGTCTTCCCCAGCTTCTCCTGCTGAGGAGGTCCACCAGAAAAGTTATGTAAGAGGAAGCACATGGACTCCACAGAGGAGTCCCTCACCGAAGACATAAATTTCGATGAGGAGGAAGGATCCCCTTGGTCACCCTCTGAGGTATCCTTTGGCGATATCCTCGAAATCCTGAAACAGAGAGGTGACTGGCAGTCCTCTAATCCAACCCCTGAGGAATCTGTGTTCCTGCAGGCCTTTCGCACCCGGCCCCCTACTTCCTGGGTTACTCCACCTGCCGATGAACTTGCCAAGTTCATCGTGCAGCATGCTTGTAAGGCCCCTGATACCATCATAGCTATTCCCCATAGGCCTTGTCCCCTCCTGCTTCGGATCCCCATTGGTCCAAAAGTCTTTCTGTAGATGCTTTGGTGGTGGCGGCCGGAACAAAAAAGGATCTGGCAGAAGAGGAAATCCAGACTGTCTATCCGCCTAACAGAGAGTCCCGGGCCCTGGACAGAATAGGGAAGCGCACCTTTGCTTCAGCGACCTTTGCTATCAGGTCTCTGAATTATATGGCACATTTTACCAGGCTTCAAAGGGATCTGGTTTCTGCCCTCTCTGAAACCCTGGCTGGTGCAGTGTCTGATGAGGTCCGTGACAAAGTGGCCTCTCAGCTGGCCACCATTGAGTCTATATCTAACTCCTCAATGCGATTGATGTCCCGCATCAGAAGGAGCAGCTAGATCGGCGGGTTCAGCTGCAGTCTTGAGACGACACGCCTGGATGTGCTTGTGCAAATTCGCGGAACCTTTTAAGTCTTCCTTTCTTAATGCCTCCATTGAGCCTTCCTCGTTGTTTGCGCACAAAGTTAAAAGAACACTGTCCAGATGTGAACAGGATGGTAAGACCCTTTCTGCCATAGGTGTCCATTATTCTTCCCCTCAACATGCTTTCTCCTGAAACCAAAAGAGTGGGAAGATATGGTTCAAGAAATCTCAGGGTCCTTTCCGTGACACACAGGCCAAGTTTTCCCCCAGAGACAGATAGTGAAACTCACAGGGAAGATGCTCCTTTCAGGGCAGAGGGGGGACTGTGTAACCAGGGTTCCAGGGATTCTTTCCTTGGTCAGTCCTACCAGCGCTCCTGAAGAGCGGCCCAACTCCTTTCCTCTGGAGGTGGTTGGGGGACGTTTCTCCTTGTACCCTTCTACCTGGCTAACCATCACCACCGAATCTTGGGTACAAAGGATTATAACCAGAGGTTATCATATCCCTTTCGATCTTTGTCCCATCTCTTCAAAAAATCTTCACGACATTCCACCCAGTCAAAGGGAAGAAGCAGCATTAGAGATAGAAAAGCTGCTAAGAAAGAGAGTCATTCAAATAGTCCCTCCAGACCAGATAGGATCCGGATTCTACACAAGACTATTTTTGGTGCCAAAGAAAACCGGGGACTGGAGACCAATTTTGGATCTCAGTGTATTGAACAAGTTTGTGAGAGTACAAAAATTCCGGATGGTTACAACGCAGTCTATCCTCCCGCTTTTGGAAAACGATGATTGGATGTGCTCCATAGATCTTCAAGATGCATACTACCACATAAAGGTGAACAGGCCATCAAGAAGATTTTTGCGCTTCTGTGCAGGGGCCAGTCACTACCCATTCAGAGTACTGCCCTTTGGACTCTCTACAGCCCCCAGAGTGTTCACAAAGTGCATGGCAGTTGTCACAGCTCACTTGCGACTTCAAGGATTCCAGGTGTTTCCATACCTAGACGACTGGCTCATTTCCGCCCCCACCAGACATCTACTGGAAAAAGCCCTGGCATGCTCTCTCCTCGCTGCTCAAAGGCTAGGCATAACCATAAACTGGCAGAAATCCAATCTCACCCCATCTCAGTCGAGAGAATTCATAGGAGTTATCTTGGACACAAAAAACTGCAGAGCTGCTATTCCACAGCACAGAATTTTAAGGATAAAGCAACAACTAATTCCAATCCTTTCAAAGGAAAAGTCCATTGCTCACTCAGTCCTACAGCTGTTGGGTTCCATAGCAGCCTCCATCACCATTGTTCCTCTGGCCAGGTTTCACATGAGGCTTCTACAATGGCTTCTGCTCACCCAGTGGTATCCCTTTCAGCATCCTCTTTCAACCATGATTTAAGTAACCCACAGGTGCAAACAGGATTTAAATTGGTGGATGACACACAATCTCTCACAATGGTCTCGCCCCTTCTCCCCCCAGCAACCCAAGGCCACAGTGACCACGGACGCCTCCCTCATGGGGTGTGGGAGGCTATGTCAGGGCAGACAGTCCAAGCACTTGGTCCAAACTGGAGACCCATCTGTATATAAATGTTCTAGAGCTGAGGGCGGTGCTTCTGACTTTGCAAGCATTCCATCCCCTGCTGCCATCTGGGACAATTGTGATTCAATCAGACAACATGGCAGTGGTCTGGTACATCAACAAGCAAGGTGGAACCAAATCTTACCCCCTTTGTCGAGAGGCCATGAGGATATGGCAATGGGCTATGGCTTCCAACCGTTTTCTTCTAGCAACGCACATTCCCGGAGTTCTAACGTGATAGCAGACAGACTCAGCAGGTGCATTCTTCAACCTCACGAGTGGTCTCTGAATCCCTTGATAGAGACGGAGATCTTCCACCACTTGGGCCATCCTTGCTACGACCTCTTTGCATCCCCGACCAACTACAAATGCAGCAACTACTTCCCCTTGATTCCCCCTCTGGGACAGTCACCCAGGGACGCTCTAGTCCACGATTAGCCCTCGGGCCTTCTCTGCGCATTTCCACCCTTTCCTGTCATTCACCAGTTTCTGAAGAAAGCCCGGCGGTTGAAGAGCAAGATAATCCTCATAGCACCATATTGGCCCTGACAGATTTGGTACCCATTCCTTTGACCTCACCTACTAGATCGACCATGGATTCTCCATCCAATCCCGGAGGTGATATCACACCCACACAACCTGATTCATCCCAACCTGAACAGCCTGAAGCTAACGGCTTGGCTACTCCAATTCCCTTGATAGCCAGGCAGAATGATGTTTCTTTACCAGTACGTGATATTCTCATTACTTCTCATAAGTCTTCCACTAGAATTACTTATCTGAGCAAGTGGAAAAGATTTACCTGTTGGCTGAAAGATGAACAAGTAGACCCTTTTTCAGCACCAGTATCGATAATACTAGACTATCTGGCCGACCTGTTTAAATCGGGTCTATCGGCCTCTACCATTAGAATTCATTTGGCTGCAATTTCTAATTTTCATGAGGGTGTCCAAGATTCCTGTCTTATGTCCCATAAATTGTGCAAGACCTTCATAAAAGGTGCGAATCATCTGGCGCCACCTTTTAGAGAACCTATTCAACCATGGGATTTATCATTAGTTCTACAATCTCTGACAGTAGCACCTTTTGAACCAGCCTCTTCTTGCGACCTCAAGTATTTGTCATGGAAAATCTTGTTTTTAGTTGCTATTACTTCTGCCAGACATATTTCTGAACTTCAAGCTTTATGTATCAAGAGTCCATACTTAATTTTTCATAGAGATAGAGTATCTCTGAGAACTAATCCGTCATTTCTGCCTAAAGTGATCTCTGAAATGTACATTAATCAAGCCATTGAATTGCCAGTTTTCTTTCCCAACCATTCTAACAGAGGAGAGTATTGCCTACATACCCTAGATATACACAGGCAAATCTGTTTTTATTTAAACAGGACTAAACCCCTTCGTAAATCTGACCAGTTATTTTTGGCCTTTTCTGGATCTAGATTATGATCTGCTGTTACTAAGGTCACATTAGCTAAATGGTTGAAGGACTGTGTGACCTTTATTTACACACAGCGTAATATCTCGTTGCCTACTACCATGAAAGCTCATTCAACAAGGTCGGTGGCAACTTCTGCTGCCTTCCATGCCACAGCTTCTTTACATGACATATGTGCAGCTGCAGCTTGGGTGCTACTCCTCATACCTTCATCAATCATTACAAATTGGATTTGGCCTCCAGAGGAAGAGCATCTTTCTGTTCTATGGTGCTCAGGAATGTCCTTCCATGAGAGCCTCCCAGGAATAGAGGTAGCTGGGGATTCTGTCCCATGCGTAAGGAATGAATGAGGGTTAACAATATCAGATAAAGAAGTTATGTCTTACCATAACGTTCCATCTGTATTGTTGATCCTCGTTCAGTCTTTACGACCCTTCCTCCTTCCCCCTCCTGTTGTTTCTAGTGGATCTCACCATCCAGTTCTCTTAGGTTATTTGACCAGATGTAGCCTCTACCTTCTTTAACTTGCAAACTCAATCCGAGGTAACAGGGAGAGGGGGATTGTGGGTAAGAGTTTAGCTCAAGAGTTTGAAGCTGACGCAAGCTTGGAAAATGGCCGGCTTGGTTCCGAGCTCAGAACCGATACCCATGCGTAATGACTGAATGAGGATCAACAATACAGATGGAACGTTATAGTAAGACATAACTTCTTTTTTTCTTATATGGCATATTTGGCTTAACCGGCAATTTTCTAATAGACAGCCTCCATTAAAAATCATTACATTCTTTATCTTGTTATAATTATTATATCTCATCATTATGGCTTTTTCCTTATGTATTTCTAAATCTTTCCATGGATCAGTGGAGTAAATGCTTTCATATTATTTAGGTACCATTCCTTTCTATTTTTCTCACATACATTCTTTTTTATTTTCCATAACACAATTTTGTTTTGGTACTGTTCCATTTATTCATTCACAGTGCTTTTATTTATTTTTTTAACTTCCATTCCTTCCCACAGTTCTTTGTATTTATAATATTGTATCATTTCTGTCAAGTTTTTATTTTCCTTTATAATTCCTTTTAATACTTTATATAAAATTAAATATGCTGCGTATACTATTGGCTTTATTAAACCCAAGCCTCCTTGCTCTTCTTTCATATATAGAATCCCTCTCTTGACTGAATTCAGTATAGAGCCCCATATAAAAAAGTATAGTCATCATTAGTTCCTTTTCCATACGTAATAGGAACCGTATAGATATTAGCAACATTAGCAGTTTTTTCTATTACAGTGGTGTTCAACAAGTGTGCTTTTCTTTCTGTATGAAAATCTTTGATTTCCAAAAATGTCATATTTACTTTTAGTATATCATCCCATTGTTGTCTGTATTCATTCCTTCCAAATATTATTCCTAATATATCTATATATTTTTCATTGAACTGAATACCCCCATCACACCTTCAAAACCAAATCCTTTACTTTTCTCTTTATTTATACTTAAACCAATTTTTTTTAAATTTATACTTAATTTTTCATTTACTTCTTCTATCCATACTTTGTTTTTAACAGTTAGAACAATGTCATCTGCATAATTGTACATTATTGGCAGTTGTACTTCCTTCATCATTTTGTATGCACTGCTACTTGACATTTATTGATTTCCTTCACTATTTCATTCATAACTGATGAGAGAATTACTCTACTAGCCGGACACCCCTACTTTACTCCACATTCTATTTTTATTTCTTCCCCAGTCCAGCCATTTACGCTTAGTTTCACAATGTTCCTTTCATAAACAGATTTTATTACTTGTAATATTTTTGTGCTTACATTATATGCCTGCAACATTCCCTTAATGATTTATATTGAATATTATCATACTTAACTTATACCCCCTTTCATAAACTTCCCTTCTACATTTTTATTTGATGTCTTCAGTTATTTATCTTATTATCCATAATTACTCCTAACTTCCTTTTTATTTTCTTCCAGATACATTTTGGTCATATATTCTATCCATTTATGTAACCCTTTAATTGTTATTCTCAGAAAAATAATAGAATTCTTATTATTCAGTGTTATAGTTCACCATTTTTATCTCCTCTTTATTTCCTTTTTTAATGTACATTTTATAACTCCTGTACATATCTCTTTCTCTTTAATTCCAATTTCTAACCATTCATTCATAACCTCTCTAAAAATAATTTTTTGCCACTCCATTTCTTTATACATACCATATTCAATTTCATCCAGTCCTTTTGCAGAATTCATGTTAATATATTTTAGAATTTCATTCAGTTCTTTCATAGCTTTTTTTTTATGTTCTTCGTGTTTCACTGTTGCAGTCATCATATTTGGTTATCTGCTTGCAGTAGTCCTCAGTCGGCCTGATTAACAAAGTCTTGGTGCCTGCGTCGGTTGCTGTCCCTTCTTCCATGACGTCAGGTCGTCAGGTGTATAAAACATGCAGCCAACGCCATTACATCAGTCTTTCTTGCCCTGTGGTGCTCGAAGTAGAAACAGTTTGCAAGTGCCAGTCGGCCGACTCCTGAAATATTCGTTTTCGTGTTTCAGAATCAAAGTCTTCAACTAAAAGCTAAGTACCCCATTGGGGAATCTTTTTCTTGCTCTAAACTGATGTCAGTAAAAGTAAATAATTGCATTTCTTGTGGAAAGCAAATACCTCATAAAGATTTTCATTCGTACTGTATTCATTGCCTAGGCCCTGACCACGACGTACCTCGCTATCGGTTTTGTGCCTTATTTAAGCAACGAACTAGTTGTCATCGGTATATTTTCACTTCTAAATAATTTGGTACTCGGTTCAATTATCCAGATATGTCTTCGGTAAGCCATCTGACTACTGACATTCCGAAAAAACGCAAAGATAAAGGCAGAGATAGGCCGCCGAGGTCCAAAGCTGCTGACGACGCTTCTCCTAAGCTAGTCGCCAGTTTGCCGGTACTCAGTGAGGCGCTTTCGCAGCCCCTGATACCTGCTACTTCAGATTCGCAGGCCTCCACTGAGACCCATTCGGAGTCTGGTATACTGTGAGATGCTTCAACTGTGGAACCTGCGGATGTCTCTACCTTGGATAGGTCCGGAGCCGCTGTGCAGGCACCGGCTTCTGAGGGTATATTCAGGCCTACTGACTTGCATATTAAACCGATGCCATCTTCTTCTTCAAGGCCTAAAACTCAAGCCATGCCTAGAAAGCCGATGCCCAGATCGCATGGTCAGGCCTCTATGCCTAAAAAATAAATTATAAGAATGGCTGAAGACCTTATTACTTTAATCAGGGGGAAGCCAGCCTTCCCCCTCCAAGAGACCTAGGACTGAGTTTGCTTATGATACTTCTGACCAGGATTCTGAAATTTCTGTTACTTCTGATGACCAGGATTTACCCTTATCTATCTATGAGGATTCTGATGCTGAGGACTCTATTCCATCTGCCCCCCCTCCCCCAAGGATTTCTCTTTGGGTGAAACCTTGCATACTCTTAGGGAGCATTTTCATTGGGAAAATCAGGATTTCTCTGATTCTAAAAAGAGGCTTAGGGATTTTTTACTCCTTCCCCAGCACAGGCCTTTAGCTATCCCTCCTGTACTAGACATTGTTGATGACTTTTCAGAGTCTAGCTTGGCTCCTAACTCTTTACCTCCTGCTCCCAGAAAACCTGATAGATATTACAGGGTTCTGGACTCTCACAAGTTCCTTTTCAAAAATCTTAATGGGAATCCTGAGACTATTTCACAGGGACCCAAGGGCATTAAAGCTACTACTGCCAAAAATCCTACCCCCTCTGATAGAGACTCCAGGGTGCTGGATAGATTGGGTAAGAAGGTATACACTTCTGCAACCTTGGCCATTAGGGCCTTAAACTGCCAGTTTCATATGTTAAAGTATTAGCAACATATTATTGGATTGCTTAAACAGAAAATGATGATTCCTGATTGTGGTGAAAGTAAGGATTTACAGGATTTAATGCATTCTGCTGAACAGGTTGGAAAACATACTTTGATATGTGGTTTTGATTCACTAGAGGCATCTTGCATGCCTGGTGTCACTGGGTCTGTACTTAGAAGGCATGCTTGGCTTAAGGAGCACTCCTTGCCAGATCATGTCAAAGCTAAATTACTGGATGCTCCCTTAAATCAGGATTGCCTGTTTGGCCACAAGGCAGATGTAGTTCTTAAAAAGATGGAGGAAAAAGCTAAATCTATGCAAACTGTTAAAGATTTCTTACAAGTACAACCTCCAAGATTTAGTAGGCATTGGCCCTCTAAGAATTGGTCATTTCCTGCCTCTTCCAACCCTTCTCAGTTCAAACCCAGATCCAGCAGAACACCCAGTCTTCAGTCCCAGGGTACGCACAGGACTTAAGCAGTGGGGGGCCCCCACTTCCAAATCTGGGAGTAGTAAAACTCCCCCCTATGGTAAACTGTCTCAATGACTTAACTTTAAAACTTCCAAGCACTTCTCAACTGACTGCCCCTTTGGGGGGAAAGATTGCTCTACATGCAAAAAACTGGGAACTCATTACCCAGGACAAATGGGTTTTAAATATAGTTTCCCAAAGATACAGATTTCACTTCCACACGTTACCAACCCCAAACGGATGGCCAGATCTACCCCCAAATCAGCGGGCAGAGGCTCAAAAGCAAAGACTCGCTCTCTTAACCATAAAGGCTATTCAAATTGTACCAGAAGAGGAAAAGAACAAGGTTTTTACTCAAGACTTTTCCTGGCACCCAGAAAAGACAATTCATGGCATCCTATCCTGGACCTGTGTACTTTAAACACCTTTTTGGTGATTCCAAAATTCAAGATGCTAACTCTTCACACGTTGCTTCCTATGCTGGGCAAAGATGCCTGGTTGGCAACACTCGATTTAAAGGAAGCATACCTGCACATCCCAATCAGGGAATCTTGCAGAAGATACCTACCCTTCAAAGCAGGCTGCATGCACTATCAGTTCTCTGCACTACCCTTTGGCTTATCTATCATACCCAGGGTATTCACAAAGTGCCTAGCTCCAGTCATTGCATTTTGCAGGCAAAGAAATATTCAAATATACCCATACCTGGACGATTGTCTAATTCAAGCAGAAAGCCAGGACATACTTTTGAATAATCTAGCTTTTGTACAAAGGGTGCTAACTTGTCTGGGGTACACCATAAACAAAAAGAAATCACACCTGGTACCCTGTCAACAAATTATATTCCTGGAAGCAAGCTTGAATACAACTTCCCAGATGGCTTTCCTCACGCCCGAGAAACAGATTAATTTAACAACCTACTTCAAACTAGTGGCCACAAAAATCCTGCTATCAGCAAGGCAAATACTGCAAGCCTTCGGGTTCATGGCCTTCTGCATTCTTCTAATTCCATATGCAAGACTGCGTATGAGGACACTACAACGGTATCTTAAAAGTCTAAGGTGTCAACATTCTCAGGATCTAGAAGCAATGATTCCTATCATACCTTGCCTACGGTTAGAGTTCCTTTGGTGGGCAGAGGACTTCCACCAAAATAAGGGACTACCATTCACTCTACCCTCCTGCCGCCCAAACCCTAACAACAGACGCATCAGACTATGCATGAGGGGGCTCACCTGGCAGGGAAGTGCATTCAGGGCAAATGGAACTCAAGTCAATGCACCTGCATATCAATCAAAAAGAAATGTTAGCTGTATGGAATGCTCTGACAGCCTTCAAGAACCACATTCTTCCAGGACAATTAATGGTAAAGATGGACAATACCACTGTTATGTGGTACATAAACAAGCAGTGGGGTACCCATTGTTACCCCATCTGCAGACTAACCATGGCACTGTGGAACACAGCCTTGAACTACCAAGTGCATCTACAAGCTCAATTCCTGCCAGGAAAACTAAATACACTGGCAGAAAGACTAAGCAGAAACCTCATGGACCCACACGAGTGGAAACTGGAACCAAAGACTTTCAACATGTTGACAAACAAATGGGGGGACCCCAGATGTAGACCTGTTTGCCTCCCCCCAGAACTACCAATTAGACAAATTTTGCACAAGGACTCCCCACAAACAAGCTTGGAAAGTGGATGCTCTGTCCTTCAGCTGGAAAAACCTATCTGTTTATGCCTTTCCTCCTCTGCCTCTCCTCTCCAAAGTACTACTAAAGATCTTGATTGCATCAATATTGATTGCACCAGACTGGCAGACTGGCCACGCCAACACTGGTACCCCCTCTTGCGCAGTGTGTCACTGTTGACCCCATGGCACCTGCCTCAGACACCTACACTGTTGTCTCAGCAGGAGAACCAGATTCTGCATCCACAGCTTCAAACCCTGAACTTAGCAGCCTGGCTAATTACCTAATCTCTCCCTTACCATCCCTCAGTAAACCAGTGATGGATATCATTTTAGAGGCAAGGCAGCCTAGTACTAGAAAATCTTATGCTGAAAAATGGAAAAGATTCTCTGCCTGGAACCAATCTTAAGGGATGAGCACAGCAGCGCCCAACTTACCTCAGATTCTACAATACTTAACTGAGATGCTTCACAAGGGCCTTTCTTTTTCCTCCATCAAAATTCACGCCTCAGCCATTTCAGCTCATTATAACAAAGAACCTCCCCTCTTCTCTCATCCACTGCTCAAGCAGTTCCTCAGAGGGGCCTGGGACCTTAACTTTGTATTGGAGAAATTCACTCTTCCTCCTTTCGAGCCAGCTGCTAGTGCAGATTTAAAATTCCTTTCTTGGAAAACAGCCTTCCTTTTAGCAATCACTTCAGCAAGAAGGGTATATGAACTACAGGCCGTTATGGCAGTGGAGCCTTTCATCATCTTTCATGCGGACAGGGTGTCCCTCAGGACCAGTCCCTCCCTCATGCCCAAGGTGGTATCCAGTGTGGCTCTTAATCAGTCTGTCAGTCTATTCATTTGCCAACCTTCTTTCCTAATCCACAGAACAAAGGGGAACGGATCCTGCATTCCTTAGATGTGCACAGACAACTTAGATTTTACTTGGACAGGACTAAACCTCAAAGGAAATCTGAACAACTGCTGGTGGCATTTGCTGCAGGGGCAGAGGGAAGGCTATTTCAAAGCAAACCATTTCTAAATGGATAGGCCATTGCATTCATTTCTGCTATAAGCACCATGGAAAACCTATCCCACAGGGGATCAGACCCCATTCAACCAGGACTGCATCTACCTCTACAGCCTTTCTCAGAGGTGTCCGTACCAGGGACATCCTAGAAGCTGCTACCTGGAGTTCTGTACATACTTTCACCAAGCATTACCATTTGCCAATTTTCTCTGAATCCAGAGCTGGTTTTGCCATTGCAGTCTTGCAGGGCATTATAGCTGGTCCTAATGCTATCTAAATTCCTCCTCCCATTCTTAGCTTTGGGAATCTACCCAAATGTGATGACTGCAGCAGTGAAACACGAAGAACATAGTACAGTTGTGTACACTTACTATAAATGTAGATGTTCGAGTGTATTCACTGTTGCAGTCCTGGTTACCCTCCCTCCAACCCCCTGACTTTTTTTGGCTGTACTGCTATTCTCCTTTACTATGATTAAAAGCATTTTGGTGTATTTGCATTTTATTGGAGGTATATCCTTGTGTGTATGTGTGTATATATATATATATATATATATATATATATATATATATATATATATATTTATCTTATTGCTTCCCATTAAGGGGGCACCTGACATTTGGGGCAAGGCAAACTGATGTAATGGCGTCAGCTGCATGTTTTATACCCCTGACTACCTGACGTCACGGAAGAAGAGACAGCAACTGACGCAGGACCCAAGACTTTGTTAATCAGGCTGACTGAGGGCTACTGCAAGCAGATAACGAAATGTGATGACTGCAACAGTGAATACACTCGAACATCTACATTTATGCTAAGTGTACACAACTGTACTTTCTAAATATTCATTATCTCCGTTATTTAATTTTTCACCTTTATAAACTTGCTATATGTTTTCTCCTGTTTTAACAACTAATTCTAATACATATTCTTTAATTATTTCATATATTTTCTTGCTGTCTTATTTGCGTACCTTCCTTATTCTTTAATTCTCTTATTTTCCTTCTTTCATTATTTACTCAAATATAGTGCTACGTCTTCTTTCTTTCCTTGTAAACAATATTTTTGTTTATATAACAAGTTAATTTTAATTTGATCCATTTTATATATTTCTTTTTCATAAAATGAGTTTTTCTTCTCTGTTAAGTATCTGAATGTTTCTTGGCTTAATATCTTGTATTTCTCTTTTTCTTTTCTTCCTTATACATTGTAAAAATACTTTTAATATTTATCTTTAAAATTAAGCCACCAAACAGTCCATTTCTCATAAAACTCTCTCATATTCATATGATTTTTCCAAGTTCTTTGTTCTCCTCTAAATCTAATTCGTTTTCATTAATTCTCTTTATTCCTTTTCCTGTTCTTATATAGTCTTAATTTTCCTGTACTTTAACCCATATAGCCACATGATCTGAAAATCCAGCATACCTAAATCTTTTTTTTTTTTTTTTAACTTTTAAACTACCCAAGGCTTCTCCGAGCTTGAATCGCAAAAGCGATACGAACTAAAAAATGCACATACATAGACTGAATGCCAGCTGATTAACTCAATCTAGCCGGACAAGCTTCCAAGTCAATTTAAGAGAGTATACCCAGTCCTCGATTTACGATCTCCTTGTCTTGCAACATCTAATCCACAGACAGTCTGGTTATTTATACTTTGTATAGCATCAGCACAGTAGGAATATGTAAATATGGATATAAAAGCTCTATTTTCATTGGTCGAGAGAGTTACATTCATTTAAGCAAATACGGATACAAAATCTATATTCTCATTGGTTAATGGTGTTACATTCATTTTGTATAGAGATGGACCTATGGGAATGAACTTATCGCAAAGACCTCAATCCAAGGGGAGAGACTAGCCGCGTTATAACCAGCACTCTCGCCAGTAAGCATCGTCAGACCTACCTATTAATCAAATATTCAGGTAAACTAACACCAGTTGAAAAGTAATTAAATTGAGGTTTCTGAATTACAATCAAATTATATTAACATTAACTAGGGGAACGTTATCCATGGTTGAATAATAGGACTAGACTATTTGGTGTCCGAATCTTAAAAAATTAAAAAAAATCTGACAAAATTACTAAATTATTAAACAGGTGTCATGTGTTCTCATGCCCTTTAATGCTTTGTCCGGTAGATGACCAGAGGAAGTTCAGTGGAGGCCACTTGAATAACTGTATCTCAGTTCGGGTAATGCTAGAGCTACCATGGAGCATGTCAGTAGTCACCAGAAGCTTATGTAAATGGGGTAAACACCCAGGGGAGTAAATGCAAAATATACCAAGAGTGGGACAAACAAAACATTAACCTTTAGGCAGTGAGCATAAATTGTGGCAGTGGTTTAGAGAAAATAGAAAACATTTGCATTAGGAATGTACTCCTTGTTAACAGTAAGCATGATGATGCAGTTTTCTTAGGTTCAGTACACTGTTGATGGAGACTATGGTGTTGAGTCCTGGTGGTTTACCTGCGTTAAACTGGATCTGCCATTCCAGCCCCCTTTTCTCCAGAATGTTGTTGGTGGAGCCTCGTAGTGTTCCCTTTTCAACCATATCTATGATATGGAACTTGAAAGAGTTATGCCCAGTCTTTTCATTGCAGTGCCTTGCTAATGCTTTGCTGCAGTTGTGGCATTTTATGTCATGTCGGTGCTGAGCAGTCCTTGTTTTTCAGCCTGTTCAAAGTTTTGTCTATATAAAATGTGGCACATATTGAACATTCTGCTCTGTAAACCAGACTTTCACAATCACAGTTCCCTCTGTGTTTGCAGAAAAAATATTTCTTCGTGCTTGGGCAATTGTGTGCTCAGCAACTTACAGTAGCCACACTTCTGTTTTCTGCAGGGGTAAGTCCCAGGCCTGTTCCGAGGTAGTGGGCCCCATTCCCTGCTTGCCATCTCCAGGAAATGTCTCAGATTCCTGTTTCTCCTGATGCTGAAATTCAGCATATTGGGGAGGAATGGGCTAATGACAAGGTTGTACCTGATAATACTCCAGTTGCCCCTAATAATTCCTCTAAGGGTTTGGAAATCCATGGAGCACATGAGCACCATTGAGAGCTCCTCATGGTCCTTCTTGTGTTGCCTTAATCTTCTTTCTCCGAGTTCCGTGCAGCCCGAGTTGTTTTGTTTGTCTTCTGTAATGGGGTCAAAGATCGAATTAATTAACTTTTCGCTGTATCCTCTTTCCAGAAAGTCCCTCTCTAGTTTAATGATGCTAGCTGTGAAATTTCTGAGTTTCTTGTACACTCGGGTGATCCGGAGCCCCTGTGACCTAAGAACATTTCTTTTGGTTTGAAAGGGGTGCATGCTAGCCCGGTGGAGAAGAGAAGGTTCAACCTTGTGGGTTTTGGTATAGGTTGTTGGTGAGAAGATCTGAGTTGCACTCCTTGGAAATCATTAGGTCTAAAAACACAGCGTTTTCCTTGTTATAGCTGTTGGTGAATTTTAAAAAGCTTGTGGAATTCCCTAGTAAGTAAAACAGGATTGAGAATTATTTTAATAGGAATATTGTCACTCCAAATTCTTACATACAATGTACAGTATGTATTCCATAGTATATATTGTGCTCTTTGAAGTGTATATGTACATACGTGCAACAGTATAAGAAGTGACATGGTGATGCAAAGAGAAGACAAAGGTATCACATGGACCCTCTTTTTAAAAGAAAAAAAGACAGTCTTTGCCTTTTAGGCCCCACTCCCAAACACACCCTTCACACCCAATTTGCAGACATCTTTCCTGCTGCCTTCATTTATTCCTGGAAACAGATAACCTCCAATGCTTGGGTTTTAAAACTAATTCAGTACTGTTACAGACTTCAGTGGACATTCCCTCCTATTCAGGCAATGGCCCCTCTTCCTCCGAAGAACTAAATTCAGGCATGCTTCCTTCTCATTTGGTAGTATCTGTTTTCTTGGGGTTATAGAGCCAGTTCTCCACTTCTCAACATGGGAAAGGCTTCTATTCAAGAATGTTCCTGGTTCCCAGAAAGAAAAAAAAATATCTCGTGACCTGTTTTAAACCCTTCAAAAGTGAATGTTTTTTTTTCCTTGTTCTAAAATTCAAAATGTCCTTACTGTCCCTGTTTTCCTCTTCTGTCATCCAGTAATTTTGTGGTCACTCTTGACCTTAACGATGCCTACCATCACACTCCTGTTAACAAAGCCCATATATGATACTAAAGATTCTTTTCCTTGGGATTGTACTTCCAGTTTACATCTTAATCACCCCAAGTGTCTTGCCCCAAATCATAGCTTTCTGCAGCCTTCAAGGCATTGACATTTATCTCTGCTTTGATGATTGCCTCATTACAACAACTTCTGCCCAGAACACTGTTGTCTGTCCACCTTAACCTGCATCAATTCAGCAGTCTGAGCTTCAAGTTAAACCTGAAAAAGTCATGCTTAACCCCAGCACAGTATAATTTTTCAAGGTGGTTGTTCAGACACATTTCTGAAGACATCTTTAGTGGATTCTTAATGAACTCCAGAGTCTGTCTTTATCCTGACTTTTATTTCCTCTTGTTCTGTCTCCCCTTTTTACTTTTCCTGTGGATGCCAGAACTGAATCTTAGTCAAGATATTTGTTACCTTTGAAGAAAAAAAAAAAAAACTTTTGTAAAAAGAAAATGAATAGAGTTGAGAGTTAGTGTTACTCACTGCTAGGCACCCAATTATGTTTGTGCGCTGACACACATAATAGTAACATGAAGCATATTCATTACCTCTTACTTGACCGAGTTTAAACTGGGCAAGGTTTAAACTGAGTTCAATTCCCAGTGGTTTCAACTTGCCATACCTTGTCTGCTCCTAATTAAATTGCTGTTGGTGCTGTTTCTGTATGCATTCCAGCAGTGATTCATCGCGTGTAGCTTTTTTATTTACTCTATAGTTGTGTGTGTCTGTTGAGTTAGTATGTTTAAGTACAAAAGGTGGGGAGGGGGGACAGAGTGGAGTTTGGCACTCTGCAATAGATACTTTTTTTGTGAGCTTCATTGATGTGAAGCTTTGACTTTCTCTAGTTAAAACTCCAGGGACCTTAGGCTTGACGAAACATAACAAAATTTTAAATATTATGTAGCTTCAACAAACTTAGCCTTTTCAGTGATTTTGGTTAGTTTAACCTGTATGTAGGTGGTAATGAAATGTCTCCAGAAAAATCATGGCTTTAATTTTCTTTTAGTAGCATTGATTAATATACAGACACATTTCCTTTGCGTGCTGTTTACAGTGACCACTGATGGCAGTCTAGAGTCCTAGCTTAGCCATTTTGTTTTCTGAGTGTGAACTGAGGTCTGCATTACTTGTTAAATTTTATTTATTTGTTATACCTTGTAAATTTAATGCCATTTAGTAAGGGAATTTAACAGTTTCTGCAAGTTATTATTTTTATGTGAAATGTTTAGGTTTTAAACATTGAAATGTGTCTAAATCTATAGAAAGAGTCATGTGTTTAATACTTAGGCAGTAAAGACTGATATGCAGCTTTATGCAACTACTTGGCATTTTAGAATACCATCATAAAACTCTTTTGTGGAATTATTTTGTTTTTAATATGGTAGTTATTTTTGCATTGCTGTAAACAAACACAGCACACACAAAACTGGTGCATATTTCAATACATGTATTTGTGAATAGGAGCATATAGCTTACCACATATACCAATTATTATTTTTTGTGTTTTATTTTATTTTGTTTGTTATCCATGAAAGTCCATTTGAACTAAGACCATTTTCATTAGAGGCTTCCACAAAATAAAATATAACAGAGAAAAGCAGTTAGCAATGAATTAAAAAATAAAAAGGATCAGAACTACTAAAGACAGCAAATCAGGGGAGTGTACAATCCAGGAGTAAGTTAATATTTCAAGAATTCCAGACAACAAAGCAGAGACTGTCCAAGGTAATAGAGAGTGATAGTCTATACATCAGAAGAGACCAGAATGCTAGTATAAGTTTAAACACTGGGGATATGTTGTTGAGAAAAAGAGGGGGAGATGGAGAGAGAGAGCCTGAATATGAAAGAACAGGGAGAAATAAAGAATGGAAATGAAATCACTGGGAGGGGGGGCTAGTTTAAAAAAGTAGTATTAAGTGCAGTAGTGGAAATAGTTAAAGGATTAAAGTGCTTGTATGATGAGTGGTGTTCAGGTCATTTCTATACTGATTACTACAGAGTAACACGTAAGAGATTAAAAAAAAGTAAATTAAGACTAAACTCTTAATGCCTTATATATATATTTATTTATTTATTTACATTTGTTGACCGGGCTAGTCTAGCTGGATACATATCCCTTTTCAGTAGAGGCCCGAGGAGAAAAGCTCCAACATGAGTAAATTAATTATGCCTGATTGAGTTATGAATTTCTTGTTGCGTTCTGCTATATGCACTTCTAACCAAGAGTTAATGTAGTGCCCTAAATCCAGTAATTTTACTTTTTAATTTTCAGTATTTCTGATTGTTTCTTATTGAATTCATCAGTTGTAGTTACCGTTATTTGGTCTTATGTAGTGTGATTATAAGTTTTCTTCTTTTTCCTCCCCAGAGACCCTGAAATTTGGCGCTTAATCTGTTTAAAAGTGTGGGGTAGAAGCAGTAATAAATTGCTTCCATATACCTCATGGAGACAGATGTTCTTAGAAAGACCTCGTGTCCGTTTTGATGGTAAGTATTAAAAACTGGAGCAGGATATTAAGTCTGACCCATACCGACAAACCGTTTCACACAGAATGCCCATGGTTGGTTTGTTTCAAGAGTTTTGTAGTTGGTCAGAATCACTGTGTCTGTTCCGATTATTGAGTTATTGGTACTGAGAGGTAAGTCCTATTTTCAACTTGAAGTTTAGTGAACACTATTGGTGACAACTTTTGTTGAACTTCCATTCTGTCTTTGAGTTTCCTTGTAGTTGTTTTCTGTTTATAGGTTAATGGTGGAGAATGACCACAGTTAAATTTGACAGACATAAAATCAGTCTGGCTTCATTTTATTCTCTGATTTGAGTTTCAGACACACACTTTTTTTATTTAGTCATTTGTAATTTGTTATACATTGCATATGCTAGTAGACATATATAAAAAGAATAATTGTAGTGACAGATAACAAGCTGCTTTGCTCACCTGGTCTGTTGATTTTCTTGCCTGTTGGATTATCTGCTGACCCTTCTTAACAGGCAGCTTATTTCCCCACTTCGAAACAGGTAGACATGTTTTCTATGGATATGTAGCAGCATTACTCATTGGTAAATGAGCAGTTAATTGATTACTTAAAATAGAATAGCAACGCATCACTGAATATTAGTCCTCCTCTGAAAAAAATCTCTTAGTGGGAAACTTTCAACGCAGTGTGTTTCCCAAATGATTTTAAGTGGCATTCGTAATTTAAATAGTTACAGAAGTTCTGCTGTTCTTTAACAGAAAAATAATATACCCAATAATAGCAACAGACTATAGATTCCAATAATCAGATCATCTTCCATTTAGTTGTTTGCCATTTTACTTCACTTCAAGAAAATCATATAAACGGAATCTCACAAACTGTTCTTTACTAATTAGCATCATTGATCACATCATTGTGAAGGCTTTTCTTTATGGGGAACAGTCGGTAGCAGAATTAGCCCTGAATCTTTACAGCTGTGCTAAGAGCAACTTGTTTGCACACTGAGATGCATTGCCTCATGAATCTACAACATAGCTCATGTTCTGTCTGTTGTGGTGACAAGGTTTAGGTCCCTAGAGCGTGTAGCTCGGAGGGATTGGGATTTCTTTAAGTGGAGCATGTCCAACAGCTCTGGGTTTGACATAGCTTTGTATATTAGGCAGAGATCACCTCTAAGTAGGCGATATGCAATAGAGTAAAGCTGGAGTTTTTTGAAACGGTCTGCGAAGGGCATCTGTTTGAGGCTGGTAATTCTCTTTGTGAGGTATTTCTGCGGCCTTTCCAGTTGTTGTAGATGTCTTGTGAGGTACATACCAAAAGGGGCGTTGTACTCTATAATGGGTCTAATGAGTGATGAGTAGAGGGGAACAATGACCTCTTTTTTTCTGGATGAGAAACCTTTTGTGATGAGGTGTGCCACGTAGAAGGATTTCCTGACTACTGTGGCAATGTGATTATCAAAGGAGAGACTACTGTCCACCTGTTTCCCAAGGTCTCTTGTCACACTTTCAGTGTTAAGTATACTACCGCCTATGTTGTAGTTCATGGTTACAGAGTTTTTACCAAAGGGGATGACAATGCACGTTTTGGCATTGAGCTTGAGGCCATGGCTTTGACACCAGGCATCTGTCTCAGTGAGGCCCTTTTGTAGGATGTCCACATCGTTAGGTATTTCGATTATGGCTCCTAGTTTGCAGTCATCTGTGAACTTCGTTAGCCAAAGACCTTCTGTGTTAGCCTGTACTTTAGAGAAGTAGATACCAAACAGGAGAGGACCCATGGCTGAACCCTGTGGCACTCCATTTGTCACTGGTCTGAAGTCGGATTTGGAGTCTGCTACTTACACAGTGCGGGTTCTGTCAGTGAGCCAGTTGGCAACCCATCTTGTGACATAGGGATTTATGCCTAGTTTAATGAGTTTATCTATAATTCCAGAGTGGGGGATGGTGTTGAAAGCCTTGGCAAGATCTAGATAGGCTGTGTGAACCACCTTACCCTCGTCTACGGCTTTGGTGACTGCTTCAAAGAAGTCTATCAGGTTTAGGAGACATGATCTGCCTTTTACAAACCCAAACTGGGTGGAATCCAGAGTTTGGAGATTTACCAGTGTCTTTATTTATAAGTTCCATGATGATACGTTCCATGGCCTTGCAGACTGGGCTCGTCAGGCTAATGGGGCAGTAGTTCCCGGGGTCTGTGGTGGCTACCCCTTGTGGAGTGCGATAACCGTCGCTGTGCGCCATTCAGCAGGCACAAAGCCTGAGGTGAGGTTATGACTGAGCATGGTACTTGGGTGGAGTGCCAGTTTGTTCTGTAGTTCGTGTAGAATGCAGCCTGGGATGTTGTCTGGTCCCATGGATGTTTGTGCTTGGCTTTGCAAAGTGTGGGTTTTACCTGTGCAGCCATGATTACAGGAACTTTGCATTCTTCTGGTATAGAGATAGGCTCTTTAGAGGGTGAGAGTGGGGTAAAGTTAGCACTGAACCTATCTGCCAGGATGTTGGCAATATCAGTTGGGTCTGTATATTTAGTGCCATTGTGCTGTAACTCAGAGCAGATCTGAGTGTTGCCATTGAGATTCTTGACATAGCTATAGAATGCTTTGTGGTTGTCTTTAGAATCAGTGGTGATTTTGTTTTCATAACTAGCTTTGGAGGATTTTATTAGGGATCACAGCTTCTTATTGAAGCTGACCAGGGAGCTTCTCCACTCATGGGATTTTACTCTTTTTTGCAACAGATTCTTCCGTCTGTTGTACAGTTTGTTTATGGCAGGGGACCACCAGATTGGCTTCCTTTTTTTGGAGGATAGCGTCTTTGTTCTGTTTGGGATAGCACGATCCTTGCACTCGTGTAATAAGTGCTTATAAAGTGCAATGGTATAGGATTCAGTAGTCGTAACCATATTGTCCATCTGCATGGGTGTCATGAAGTTCACCACTTCTGTCTTAAGCATGAAGTTGGCTTTGGAGAAATGTTTTACCGTGGTTTCCTTAATGGGGAGTGGAGGCAGGATGTGGATATCTAGGGTAATTAGCTTATGGTCGGATCGGACCAATGAGGCGTTGACTTCAGGTGTGGAACACCAGTCACTCATGTTGGTAATGACTAGATCTAGGATATTGTTGCCCCTGGTGGGGTGTGGATAAGTTGATCCAGGGCATTGGAGTTTATGAATTCCAGAAAGTAGTTAAAATTAGATAGTACAATGCCCAGTGGGATGCAAAGTGTGTCATTAGGCTCAACAAACAAATAAGAGGTCAGATTAATTTTACCAAAGCCAGTTTTGAGGTAGTGGTATTTTCTCAGGTCAAGGACAATCACAGGGCCTTCTTTAACTATGTCAGAAACCTCAGACTGTAGAAAACAATGCCCAGAACTTACACAGAACTATAAGATGTAGCACATCTGCTAGCTGACAAATTAAACTCCATTCCACCCCCCCCCCCCAAGTAATCCCACCAAACATTACTCCACCAAAATTATCTGTAGGGAGCATGTCCTAAGTGTTCTCTCTAAGGCTACGAATGCTGCATCAAACTGCCTTGAAAATATTCCAGGATGCCTCCTAAATAAAAGGCCTGAAGCATGGCTTATCTACAACTCCTGAGTCACTATTTAACCATTGCCTGTAGACAGGCTTTGTACCATCTAAATGGAGGACTGCAATATTCATCCCTCTGCACAAGGGCAGTCCATCAATAGACCTAGGAAACTACAGACCCATAAGTCTGATTAGTCTTGCATGCAATGCCATGGAAAGAATTGTTATGAAAATAATTCATAATGACATAGGAAACTTTCAGACTCTGGATCCAAACCAGTTTGGCTTTGTCAAGGGTGTATCATACCTACTCAACTTGGTAGACTTCTTTGGAAAAGTCAACAAGGCAACGGATGAGTGCAAAATGTAGCATACTGCCTATGTTGACCTGGCTAAGGCATTTGATGCAGTATTCTCAGTACTATTTTACCTTCTACTGCTCTGCATATTCATTTATCAATCACCCTCTCCAGCACTTTTCATGCAGGGTGACAGGACATCTCTGTACTTCCCACAGTTGTGAATGACCTGTCTGGCTTTGTAAAGAAACTCATAGAATTAGGTATTAACTCCTATGTTTAAAGAGGGTGGTCACTACCACTTTGCCTTAGGGCTCTGTGCTAGGTCTGCTTCTTTTTGTCATTTGCTTCTTGGAAGTCAAATCCAGTATTAAAGGCCTCTGGCTGACCAGGTTTGCAGACGAGTGCAAACTAGGAGCAGTAACAGATCAACCCCCTCTCCCCCCCGAGACACTAACTTTCTATAGGAAGTACCAAAACAGACACTTGACTAGTACCAAGAAACTATGATCTTTCATAAAATCATCCAAGGCTAGCTTCGAAAGAAAAATTGCCAAGGACTCCAAAGATAACCACAAGGCATTCTTTAGATATGTCAAGAATCTAAGTGGCAATTCCCAGATCTGCTCGGAGTTAGTGCAGAGTGGCACAAAATACACTGAACTGACTGATATTGCCAACATCCTGGCAGACAGATTCAGTGCAAACTTCACCCCCCTCTCACCCCCAAAAGGGTCCATAACCATACCAGAAGAATGTAGTGCCCCTAAAAATCAGACACTCAGGTTAAAACAGCCCTCTCCAAAGCCAAAGACACAGCATCAGTGGAATTGGGCGGTGTCCCAGACTGCATCGTACATGAGCTTAAAGATGAACTAACCCCTAACCTAAACACGCAGTTCAAACTCAGCTTCTCCACAGGCTACACTCCCATAAAGTGGCGCACAGCAACGGTTATTCCGCTCCACAAAGGTGGAGCCACAACAGACCCCGGGAAGTATCGCCCTATAAGCCTGACTAACTTGGTCTGCAAGGCTATACATCATCATGGATCTCAATAACAAAGACATTGGGAACCTCCAAACACTGGACCCTACCCAGTTCAGCTTTGTTAAGGGCAGATCATGCCTCCTAAACCTGGTGGACGACTTTGAGATGGTTACCAAGGCTATAGATGAGGGAAAGTTAGTCCACACAGCCTACCTAGACCTCGCAAAAGCCTTTGGCACCATTCCCCATTCTGGTATTATAGACAAGCTAACCAGCCTGAACATAAACCCCTACATCATGAGATGGGTTGCCAACTGACTCACGGACAGAACCCACATGGTAAGAGTTGCGGGAACTAGGTCTGACTGTAAACCGGTTACAAGTGGCGTTCCCCAGGGCGCAGTCCTAGGACCCCTCCTGTTCAGCATATACTTCTCAGAGGTACAGGCAAGCACAGGAGGACTATGGCTGACCAAGTTCGCAGATGACTGCAAACTAGGGGCTATAATTGACTCTCCAGCTGACACCGACATCCTCCAAAAGGGTCTCAGTGAGACAGATACCTGGTGTCAAAACCATGGCCTCAAGCTAAATGCCAAAAAGTCCATAGTCACCCCCTTTGGAAAAAACAAAGTACCCACAAATTACCACATAGGTGGTAGCCCCCTAAATACGGAATGTGAAATAAGGGATCTGGGGACCCAAGTAGATAGTAATATCTCCTTTGATAATCACATTGCCAAAGTGGTTAGAAAATTCTTTTATGTGGGCCACCTAATCACAAAAGGGTTTGCATCCAGATCAAAAGAGGTCATTGTGCCCCTCTACGCATCACTCATCAGACCCATCATAGAGTACAACTCTCCATTTGGGATGTATCTTACAAGACACCTGCAACAGCTGGAAAGACCACAGAAGTACCTCACAAAGAGGATCACTGGCCTCAAACAGATGCCCTGTGCAGCTCAGCTGAAGAACCTCCAGCTGTACTCGGTTGCATACCGCCTACTCAGAGGTGATCTCTGCCTGGCATACAAGTCCATGTCCAACCCAGAATTGATGGACATGCTCCACCTAAAGAAAACCATATCCCCTTAAGCCACATGCTCTGTGGGTCTAAACCTCACCACAACAATAAATAGGATGTGCTGGAGGGATAGAGTCCTGTCCCAGAGACTTCCCTTGCTCTGGAACAAGATTCCAGTCTACATTAGGCAGAGCTCCTCACTAACACTCTTCAAGAAAAACTTTGACAAGTGGATGAGAAACAGGAAGTTTACCCCAGGGATCACTTCAGTGGCTCTGCTGGACAGAGGCACAGGGAACTAATCTAAGGGGGTGGCGAAAGTCAACACATTCCGGCTAGGCTTATAAATGCCTTTGGGGCAGATACCCTAGTACCTACCTATGAACCAAAGCCATGTATTAAAATTTAGTGCTAAGAAATGCAGTTTTAGGTAAATACCTCATCAGCAACACTCCCCAGTTAGTAGACCCAGTAGTCATGGATTTGGGGACATATCTAGACAGTAACCTGGCTTTCGACCAATGTATGTAACAGTAAGCACGTCTTTCTTTGTTGCTGAACTTATAAGTAAGAGCATGACACCTAGGTCCAAGGAGATCATCATTCTTCTGTATGTGGCCCTCATTAGGTCCGTAACTGGGTACAGTACGCCCTTTGGTATGTATCAGACCAGGCATATTCAGCAACTGGAATGCAGCAGAGGTTCCTCACAAAAAGAATTCAGCATATAAAACATGTCATATGCAGATTGCCTCAAAGCATTATCTCTATACTCAGTCTCTTACAAATTTTTGAGATGTGATCCATGCCTGGGTTACAAGGCATCCTTCTGTCCCACCCTGGTAGAACTTTCCTGTTTTCTCAAAACCAATTGCATCAGATCTACCCAATCTAGGGACCTAAACTTTGCTTGCAACATTCATAGGACTTGACGGAGGAGCAAGTTTGTAACTTCACAACCTGTTACCCCTTCTTTCTCTTTCAAGTTTCCTGGTTAGACTTAAAAGATGCTCATCACATTCCTATTCCAGATTCCATATGTTTCTTAAGGTTTTTGTGTGTCTGACTCAGATTGTCAGTTCTCCACCTTACCCTTTGGACTATCCACTGCACCTAGAGTATTCACACAATGTGACCCTTCAGTTACAGCTCATTGCAGGCCACATGATATCTATTTTGTTCCATATTTAGATTACTTTCTTATCTTTGTATAGTCTTTTTCAAAGTGTCAAAATCTGTTACACAAGCTGGGATTCCAAGAGAATATTCAACAGTCTGCACAAGAAGAAAATTCAAGAAAAATTAAAAAGTTTGCACAAGAGTTCAAAGAAATACTCAAGGATCTAGCATCTCAGGAAGGCGAAGAAATAGGTATTGAAGAATACTATCATATCAAACCAGCATGCATGCATGCATGCAGAATTGTATAACTGACATGGCCGAGCCAGATATGGAAATAAGGTACATAAGGAAATCTGTGATAGAATGCAGTAGTTCAGGAAGTTATCAAAATAAATGAGTGAAGGAAGAAGTGGAGGGTAGAAAGATGGACTAGGCTAAGAAGAAATACTGGATGTTCTTCATTCCACATTGCTGCAGTCCTAACTATTGGGGTAGTCCGCTGTCCAGTCGGCCCGAATACCAAAGTATATGGCTGACGTCGGTCACGGCGCATTAGACTGACGTCAGTACGTCAGGGTACTAATGCGCATGACCGACGTCATATCCTCAGTCTTTTTTGCCGCATGGTCCGATGCAGAAGCAATTTTGCGAGTGCAGGTTGGCGTTCTGAAAGTTTCTGAAGTCAGAGTTTCAGACCGAATCAAAGTTGGCTAAGTACCCGTTGGGGAATATTTTGGTTTTTCTTGCCTCAGTATTTAACCGGATGTCAGAAAAAGTGAATAACTGTATTTCTTGTGGGAAACAGATACCTCATAGGGATTACCATACTTTGTGTATACCTTGTTTAGGGCCTGAGCACGGCGTTGTTGGATGCCGCTCTTGTGCTAGATTTAACAAACGCACTATTAAGAGAAGGTTAGACTGTGCCAGGTTAGTGTTTGGGAAGCGTTGTAATTATAAAATGCCGTCGGATGCTCCGACGCCGGCTTCGGCTAAAAAACGCAAGGACAAAGCAGCAAAGCCTAGAGTGGAAGAACCGACAGTCCCAGACGTCGGTTCTTTAGAGGGCTCAGTGGAGCCAGAGGTTTTGCCAGGTGTTTCTTTGGAGTCTCAGGGAGAGACTTTACTGTTACAGGATGTTTCCTCTCAGGAAGTAGGCCAGGCTGAGGGGGCTTCTCAGGTGGCTGTTCTTCCTTCTCTTCCTAAGGTGGTTAGAGCCTCCCCTTCTGTTTCCAAGGCTTCTTTGAGGGGCAGGCCAAGTTTTGCTTCAGTGGGGGTTTCTCCTAGTGCCTCAGGGTCTTTGCCTAAGAAACATATGCTTAAACTGGCAGAGGATTTGATTACTATGATAAGGGGTTCTATGCCCCCTCCTGATAAGAGGCCTAGGGTGGAACCTGAGTTTGAGAGTTTTGAGCAATGCTCGGAGGCTTCTGAGTCTTCGGCTGAAGACTTGCAGGAGTACCCTCCTTATTCTGATTCTGATGTGGATGATTCTACTCCTTCAGCTTCTCCTCCTGAGGATTTTTCATTTTCAGAGACTCTGCATTCCATGAGGGAGCATTTTAAATGGGAAGGGCAAGATTTCTCTGATTCCAGGAAAAGGCTTAGGGAATTCTTGTTTTTACCCCAGCATAGGCCTTTAGCTATACCTCCTGTTTTGAATGTGGTGGAAGATGTTTTTGCAGAGGCTTCCCTGAATCCTGACTCTTTGCCTCCTGCCCCAGTTAAACCGGATAGGTATTATAGGGTGCCTGACACTCATAAGTATCTTTTTAAGAGTCCTAGGGCAGACCCGGAAACTGTCTCTCAGGGGCCTAAAGGTGTGAAGGCCTCAGTTGTTAAAAATCCTGTCCCTCCTGATAAAGAGGCAAGGGCTTTGGATAGATGGGGAAAGAAAGTGTATACTTCTTCCACTTTAGCCATGAGGGCGTTGAATTGTCAGTTTCACATGTTAAAATATCAGAATTATCTTCTTTCACAGTTGAAATCTAAGGTGGATGCTCTGGCGGAAGGTATTGAGTGTAAAGAGTTGCAGGATTTAGTTCATGTGTCTGAACAAGTGGGTAAACATTCCTTGCAATGTGGTTTTGATGCTGTGCAGGCCTCCTCCAGGGTGGCTGCCACTGGTTCTGTTCTTCGTAGGCACGCCTGGTTGAGAGATCAGAACTTAGCTGAGCATGTTAAGACAAGGATTTTGGATGCTCCTTTACAGTCTGATGTGTTGTTTGGTTCGCCTGTGGAAACAGTTTTAAAGAAAATGGAGGACAAGGCTAAGTCTATGCAAACTGTTAAGGATTTTTTGCAGGTGCAGCCTCCCAAGTTTAGTAGAAATTGGCCTACTAAGGGGTGGACTTATCCTGCTTATGATTCCCAGTCTAGGGGTAGGTCTAGACGTGGTAGGGGCAGAGCTCAAGGTTCTTTTAGGCCTAGGACAGGGAGTTCACCTGCTCAGACTTCTGGTGAGGGCAGGGGTCAGTCCTTTCGTAAGCAGACCCAATGACCTGCCTTTTCAGCTGCCAGTACCTTCTCGTCTGGCGGCACCTCTAGGAGGAAGACTGTCTCTTTTCAAAGAAAATTGGGATTTAATTACCCAAGACAAATGGGTTCTGGATATCATTCACCACGGTTACAGGTTTTATTTCCATACCTTGCCTCCTTTCAAAGGCATGCCAGACATTCCTCCTCTACAAAGAACAGAGGCTCGCAGACAAATTTCTCTGTTACTCCAAATAGGAGCCATTCAGTCAGTTCCTATGCCAGAAAGGGGCCTAGGATTTTATTCTCGCCTGTTCCTAGTACCAAAGAAGGGGAACACGTGGAGACCAATTTTGGATTTATCTATCCTCAACACTTATCTGGACATTCCAAAGTTCAAAATGTTGACGTTACAACAGCTTTTACCTCTACTGGGCAAAGATCACTGGATGGTAACTTTAGATCTCAAGGAAGCTTACCTTCATGTGCCTATAAGACTAAGTTGCAGAAAGTATCTGCGTTTTCGAGCTGGAAATTTTCATTATCAGTTCTCTGCATTGCCCTTTGGCTTATCTACTGCGCCCAGAGTATTCACAAAGGTTCTGGCTCCAGTGATAGCTTACTTCAGGCTAAAAGGAATTCAAATCTATCCTTACTTGGACGACTGCCTGATTCTGGCTCAAGAAAAGGAAGACCTTCTACAGCATTTGGAATATGTCATAGCAGTGCTAAGATGCCTAGGGTATTCTGTGAACGAAATAAAGTCCAGTCTAGTACCCTCTCAAGACATGTGCTTTCTGGGTGTGAGACTGAATACAGCAGCCCAGATGGCCTTTCTAACCCCGGACAAACAAAAGAATCTTTCCAGTTACTTCCATCAATTATCTCTTCAGTCCGGGCTGACTGCAAGGACAGTCCTTCAAGCCTTAGGGTTCATGGCATCTTGTATTCTGGTGCTTCCCAATGCCAAACTGCATATGAGGAAGCTACAATGGTATCTCAAAATCTATGGACACAGCACTGCCAGGATTTGGACACTGTCATTCAAATAATACCTTGCATTCAAAAGGAATTTTTGTGGTGGGCTCAGGAATGTCACCTAAACAAGGGACTCTCTGTGACCCGGCCAGAGGCAAGTCAGATTCTAACGACAGATGCCTCAGACATTGCTTGGGGAGCTCATCTAGATGGAAAGTGGATACAAGACAAGTGGCCTGCCAGACTACAGCATCTACATATCAACATGAAAGAGATGTTAGCAGTCCAGTTTGCATTAATGGCTTTCAAGGAGTTACTTCTTCCAGGGCAGGTGTTGATTCTAACAGACAACACAACTGTCATGTGGTACATCAACAAACAAGGGGAACACATTCTTACCCATTGTGCAGGCAAGCAATGATTTTATGGGAGACTGCGCTCAGCTTGCAACTAACTCTTCAGGCAAGGTTTCTGCCGGAGCACAGAACTCCTTAGCAGATGTGTTAAGCAGACAAATCATGGATCCCCACGAGTGGAAACTGGATCTTCATGTATTTCAAAATTGACAGTGTCATGGGGAACTCCAGACATAGATCTGTTCGCTTCTCCACTAAACCACCAGCTGCCAAAGTTTTGCAGAAGGAATTTCATCACACAGCTTGGAAAGTGGATGCTCTTTCTTTCAGTTGGAAAAATCTTCATGTGTATGCTTTTCCACCTCTGCCTCTTCTCCCAAAGGTGCTTCTAAAGGTCAGACAAGACAAGCCAAGGATGATTTTAATAGCTCCAGATTGGCCTCCGCAGCACTGGTACCCATTACTGAGGAGTCTGGTAAGGAAGCCTCCATGGCCTTTACCCTTGATTCCACACCTATTGTCTCAGAGGGACGGTCATCTGCTCAATGTCAAGCTTCAAACTCTTCATCTAACAGCCTGGCATATTCTGTTTTGAAAGACAGCAGGTCTCAACTTCCTCAACAGGTTTTAAATGTGATTATGGAAGCCAGAAGACCTAGTACAAGGAAAGTGTATGCAGAAAAATGGAAGAGATTTTTATTTTGGACTGCAGCACAGAATTTGGAGATTTGAGCCTAATTTGAGTGTGGCTCTTCAATATCTTACTGAGTTATTGGACAAAGGTTTGTCTTTCTCTTCCATTAAGATTCATGCTGCAGCAGTTTCAGCTCACTATGATTGTGACCCACCATTGTTTTCACATCCTTTATTCAAGCAATTTCTTAGGGGGCAAAGAATATAAGACCCCACGTAGAGCTCCTACTCCTGCTTGGGATCTCAATTTTGTGTTGGAGAAACTTACTCTACAACCTTTTGAGCCTGCAGCTACTGCTGACCTGAAATACTTGTCATGGAAGACTGTTTTTTTGTTGGCCATTACTTCTGCAAGAAGGGTTTCTGAGTTACAGGCCCTTATGGCGGTTGAGCCTTTTTTGATTTTTCATAAGGATAGGGTATCATTACGTACTAATCCTTCCTTTATGCCTAAGGTGGTTTCTAGTGTGGCTTTAAACCAAACTATTCATTTGCCTACTTTCTATGCAGATCCCCAAAATAAAGGGGAAAAGATTTTGCACACTTTAGATGTACACAGGCTATTGCGTTATTATTTAAGCAGGACTAAGGATTTTAGAAAGTCTCAGCAGTTGTTTGTTTCTTTTGCTTTGAGTTCGCAGGGCAAGCCTGTGTCAAAACAAACTATTTCTAGGTGGATTGGGTTTTGCATTGCATTTTGTTATTCCCATCATGGCAAAGAGATTCCAGCTGGGATTAGGCCTCATTCCACTAGGGCTACTGCCACTTCAACAGCATTTCTAAGGGGTGGCAACTAAGGATATTTTGGAGGCAGCTACTTGGAGTTCAGTGCATACTTTCTCTAAGCATTACCACCTTCCTCTCTACTCTAAGTCTAGGGCTGGTTTTGCCACAGCTATTTTGCAAGGCATGTTATCAGCTCCTGCTTCCTTATGATTTGCCAGCCTCCCTTACCTCTGCTTTGGGATTCTACCCAATAGTTAGGACTGCAGCAATGTGGAATGAAGAACATAGTACAGTTTTGTACCTACCATAAATGTAGATGTTCGAGGATCCACATTGCTGCAGTCCAATTTACCCTCCCTCCTTCCCTCTGTGTTTAGGGGTGGTTGTGTAGGTGAGATTATATTCTGGTACCTTTGTATATATTGTATATGTTTTGGTGCAGGTATGTTTGGTGTGTTTTGGTGTTGGCCTTGTCTTTTTAGGGTCTTCTGACATCTGGGGCAAGAAAAGACTGAGGATATGACGTCGGTCATGCGCATTAGTACCCTGACGTACTGACGTCAGTCTAATGCGCCGTGACCGACGTCAGCCATATACTTTGGTATTCGGGCCGACTGGACAGCGGACTACCCCAATAGTTAGGACTGCAGCAATGTGGATCCTCGAACATCTACATTTATGGTAGGTACAAAACTGTACTTTTGCTAACAAAGAGGCTAAGAGAGCAGTTGCAATAACAAAAAAAAAAGTCATCAAAGGCATTTTTCCAGCTTCTGGAAAGTGAGTCAGCAGATGGTACAAGAAACTCTTTATCAGGTAGCAAGGCAAAGACAAAAACAGATAATCATCCAGCACCCTTTATAAGGGATACCAGCAGTTCACAAAACATCAGAGGCACCTGTAAAGAGTACTTCCAACAGCTTCTGAATGAAGAAAATCCCACAGAAGCTGTTCTGCCCGAGACACAGCCTACAAAGAAAGAGTAAGTAGAGCTCACCCTAGAAGAAGTAAGAACAGCAATAAGGAAAATGAAGTTAGGGAGAGCAGCAGGCTCAGATAGGGTCACAGCAGATGTGATCAAGATGTTGGGTGTGTTTAGGGGAGAAATCGCTCCAAGAGGTACTCCCAGATGACTGGAGAAAAAGCATTCTCCAGTGCCATTGTACAAGAACAAAGGGATCATTCTTAACTGTGGGAAGTAGAGTTATCAAACTCCTGTCACCCTGCATGAAAGTGCTGGAGAGGGTGATTGATAAATGAATATACAGAGTAGTTGAAAGTAAAATGGGGGATGAGCAATTCGGATTCAGATCAGGATGTAGCACAACTGATCCAGTGTTTGTAGTATGACATGATAGTTGAGAAAAAGCTAGAGATGAGGTAAAAGTCCAGCTTGGGCATTCCTAGACTTGGAGAAAGCATATAACAGTCCCAAGAAAGCTGATTTGGGCAGTTATGTGATGGGTCGAAGTCCCAGAAACATTGTCAGAATTAGTGCAGTCTCAGTGGGTGTACTTTTGAAGAACGAAAGTATACTACTTCGAACTTCAAAAGTACACCCACACTAACGCAAAAGTGCACTTTCACGAACCCACTAGCAGTCACGGACCTTAGGGTTAGGGCATGGGTTAGGGTAAGGGGATAGTTAGTAGGGCTATCCCGTTACCTTGACCCGTGCCCTAACCCTAAGGTCCGTGACTATCGCACCACAGTGGAAGACTTTCCAAATCGGGCTATGTCCTCCACTGTGGTGCGATAGTCACGGACTTTCGAGTTAGGGCATGGGTTAGGGTAAGGGGATAGTTAGTAGGGCTATCCCCTTACCATGACCTGTGCCCTAACCCTAAGGTCCTTGACTATCGCACCACAGTGGAGGACATAGCCCATTTTTCAATGTCCTCCATTTTAGTGCGGTAGGTTCGGTCTAGTGACTTAAAGCGAAACTGCACTTTTGTTAAAGTGCAGATGTCCTTCAAGAATGCAACTGCAGTCATAACATATGGGTTGTCCTGCCCCACAGGCAGCCCTCGGTTGGCCGGATTCCAAAGTCTGGGGCCGACGTCGGCTGATGTCGCATTTCTCTCCGACTTCACAGCGGCAGGAGTACATAAGCATCAGCCGACGCCATCTTCTTCAGTCTTTCTTGCCGCGCGGTGCCCGAAGCAGAAGCAGTTCGCAAGTGCCGGTCGGTCAGCTCCTGTATTCTTAGATCCGAAGTCATCAAAAAAGCTAAGTACCCCGTTGGGGACCTTTTCTTGCCTCAGCCGATGTCAGAAATTACTGAAAAAGTTAATAATTGTTTGTCTTGTGGTAAACAAATACCTCATAAGGATTTCCATTCTTACTGCCTTCATTGCCTTGGCCCAGACCACAACGTCTCGGCCTGTGCCGCCTGTGTTCGCTTTAATAATTGCACTCTCAGGCGCCGGGCGGAGTTCGCTGAAGACTTTTTCGGCGAAAAATATGATTACAAGATGCCGTCGGAGTTACCGACATCGCAGACTCCTAAAAAACGTAAAGACTGGGACCGCCATCCTCGGCCCGCGTCTTCCACCGACACCACGCCAAAACCTACGCTGAGTGCCCGGTTCCCTCTGAGGCGGTTATTTCACCGCTCAGAACCGAAGACACCACATTACCGATACCTCCGATACCGGAGACGACACCGACGCCAGTTATTGATTTTCCTCCGGATACTGTTACCGAGGAAATGCCCGAGACCATTGCTGTGGATAAGGTCACTCCTGCACGTGGAGCTGCTAGGCCTCCCATGTCCATGTCTATCCAGGCCTACACACGTGCTAAAGCAGCTAGCAAGACTAAGCACCTTTCTGCTAAAGCCTTACCTCAGCCTACTCCTGAGACACAAATCATGACTATGGCAGCAGACTTAATCTCCATGATCAGAGGTTCCCAGGCCCATCCTGAGAGAGGATCTCAGCCTCCTCCTGATAAGAGGCCCAGGGTTGAGCCCACTGACCCTCTGCCTTCAGATGAAGATTCTGAGGCCTCTGGCCACTCCGATCGCCTGGAAGAGCCTTTCCAGGCCTACGAGGACTCAGATGCAGAGGACTCCATCCCCTCGGCCTCCCCTCCTGAGGATATTTCTTTTGGGGAAGTTCTGCATTCCATGAGGGAACATTTTAAGTGGCAAGGCCAGGAATTTTCTGATTCCAGAAAGCGCCTTCATACCTTCCTTAAAAAGCCACAGCACAGGCCCTTAGCTATTCCTCCTGTGCTTGATGTTTTGGATGATTTATACTCTGACTCCAGTGTTACCCTGATACTCTCCCTCCTGCTCCTGCCAAGCCGGACAGATACTATAGAGTTCCTGAAACACATTCTCATTTCTTTAGGGCCCATGCTGTTGATTTAGAAACTATTTCACAGGGGCCGAAAGGGGTTTCAGCTACCACCTCCAAAAATCCTTTGCCTTCCAACAGGGAAGCTAGGTCATTAGAGAGATGGGGGAAGAAGGTTTACACCTCCACTACTTTATCTATGAGAGCTCTCAATTGTCTCTTTCATATGTTTCAATACCAGGATTTCCTGTTAGATGATTTACAGAAAACTTTGGCCTCTCCTGATCCTTTAGATAGGAAGTCTTTGCAGGAGGCTGTACACAATTCTCAGCAAGTTAGCAATCACTTCCTTCAGTGTGGATATGATGCATTGGAAGCTTCATGTAGGGCAGCTATGACAGGGGCGGTCATTCGCAGACATGCATGGTTAAAAGAACAACCTCTACCAGATCATGTTAAGGCAAAACTTCTTGATGCACCCTTGGAAAAGAACAAGCTTTTTGGTGCTAATGCTAAAGATGTATTAAAGACCATTGAGGAAAAGCCAAGTCAGTTCAGACAGTCAAAGATTTCCTCCAGGTTCAGCCACCCAGATTCAGCAGGAATTGGCCTTCAAAAAACTGGTCCTTTCCTAATACTGAAAGATTTCAAAGGGGCAAAAGCAGGCGTGGCCGAGGAAGAGGACCATACAGAGGTTCCTACAGGGGACGACAATGGCAGCCAGGAAACCAAAGAAGTGACACAGGGGCTTCTCCTGCCCCACAGGGACAATCCCAATGACTTTCCTGTACTTCCGCTTACCAAAGAGCAAACAGAAGCTCCCTTGGTCGGAAAATTATCTCTGTTTTCAGACAATTGGCACAGATTGACAAAGGACAAATGGATTTTGGACATTATAGACCAAGGCTACAGGTTCCACTTTCATACCTTACCAAGGAAACAAGGCATGCCAAACCTACCGCAAAATCAGAGGGCAGAGGCTTTCAAGCAAATTTCTCTGCTTGCTCAGATCAATGCAATAGAAAAAGTTCCACAACAAGAACAAGGCCAGGGGTTTTACTCAAGACTGTTCCTTGTTCCAAGAAAAGAAACACAATGGAGACCAATACTGGATTTGTCCGCATTAAACACCTTTCTCATAGTACCAAAGTTTAAAATGCTGACCTTACAGCAACTCCTTCCCATGCTGGGCAAGGGGTCTTGGCTGATTACTCTGGACCTCAAGGAGGCATACCTGCATGTCCCTATCAGACACAGCTGCAGAAGATACCTCAGATTTCTTGCAGGGCCAGAGCATTATCAATTCTCAGCATTGCCATTTGGCTTATCTACTGCGCCCAGAGTGTTTACAAATTGCCTGGCTTCAGTAATTGCTCATTGCAGGCTCCAGGGGATTCAAATATACCCGTACCTGGATGACTGCCTCATACAAGCGGACGACAAACTGATTTTGACAAAAAACTTGGATTATGTCATTCAATTGCTACAAGCTCTGGGATACACAGTCAACTTCCAAAAGTCAAGAATGCAGCCATCCCAGCAGATTACTTCCCTAGGAGCCAATCTAGACACAACCTCTCAAATGGCTTACCTGACAGAAGACAAGCAAAAGAAGTTAACTCATTATTTCAAAGGTTTGGCAAAGCTCACCCAGATGACTGCAAGGAGATTCCTACAGGCCCTGGGTTACATGGCATCATGCATTCTCTTGGTTCCATTAGCAAGACTACACATGAGAAAGCTTCAGTGGTACCTAAAAAGTTTATGGTCTCAACACAGCAACAATTTAGAGACAACTATACCGCTTATTCCATGCTTACAAAAGGAATTCTGATGGTGGGCCTCGGTAAGCCAGGCAGACACAGGTATGTCATTCAAAAAACCACAAATAACACAAACAATGACCACAGACGCCTCAGACCTTGGATGGGGGGCAGACATGGAGGGCAGATGTATTCAAGGACAATGGTCTCCAAAGGAAACACATCTGCATATCAACCAAAAAGAAATGCTGGCAGTCATGCAGGCCATCGAGGCCTTTGGACAACAACTTCAGCAAGGCCACCTGCTAATACGGACAGACAACACCACTGTCATGTGGTACTTAAACAAGCAGGGGGGGCACCCATTCTTACCCCCTTTGCAGACTGACAATGAATCTTTGGGAAAAATCACTGAGCTTAAACATACAGTTGCAATCCCAGTTTGTTCCAGGCAAAGACAATGTGCTGGCGGACAGCCTAAGCAGGAATTTCCTAGACCCCCACAAGTGGAGGTTACATCCAGAAATCTTCATAAGGCTCACCTCGACATGGGACAGGCCAGAAGTAGACCTATTTGCCTCCCACCTCAATCATCAGCTGCAAAAGTTCTGTTCAAGGACATATCACCCACAAGCATGGAAAACAGATGCTCTCTCATTCAACTGGAACTTCGTAAAGATTTATGCATTCCCACCTCTGCCACTGATGACCACAGTACTACTAAAGATCAAAGCAGAGAAGCCAAAAGGGATCTTAATAGCTCCAGACTGGCCAAGACAACACTGGTACCCACTACTACGGAGCATATGCCACAACAAAAAATGGGCCCTTCCCCAATGGCCCCATCTTTTGACTCAAAACAACTTCAAGACAGTACATCCCAACATTCAGACGCTCCAGCTAACAGCTTGGGAGATTCCATAAATAACCTCAATCTATTTCTCTCCAAGGAAGTTCAGCAGATATTAACAGAAACCCGCAGACCATCCACCAGAAAGGTTTATTCAGCAAAATGGAAGAGATTCTGCATTTGGAATACCAGCAAGGGTCATGATGCATCATTATTGAACATCCCACTCATCCTGGAATACTTGGCAGATATGCTACAGAATGGACTCTCATATTCTTCTATAAAAATACATGCTTCAGCTATTTCAGCTAGATACAACACTGATCCACCTGTGTTCTCACATCCTTTGTTAAGGCAATTTCTTAGAGGAATCAAGAATATCAAGCCACCAAGAAAGGCCCCAGTTCCAGCTTGGGACCTCAACTTTGTCCTAGAAAAACTGACTCTACCCCCCTTTGAGCCAGCAGCTTCTGTGGACTTACATTTCCTCTCATGGAAGACAGCTTTCCTGTTGGCAATCACCTCAGCAAGAAGGGTTTCGAATTACAGGCCCTAATGGCAATACCACCGCTCATTACCTTTCATAGAGACAGGGTCTCCTTTAACCAACCCTAGCTTTCTGCCAAAAGTGGTATCTAGGGTTTCTTTGAGTCAAGCAATTCACCTGCCTACTTTTTTTCCCAATCCTGAGAACAAAGGGGAAAGACTGTTGCATACCTTGGACATTCACAGACAACTTCGCTACTACCTGGACAGAACCAAGGCCAATAGGAAGTGTGATCAGCTTTTGTAGCTTACGCCCTGGAGTACAAGGGAAAGCAATTTCCAAACAGACTATCTCAAAATGGATTGGACATTGCATCAGATTATGTTATTCCTTCCATGGAAAGAGTGTACCAGCCAATATCAGACCACACTCTACCAGAGCTACAGCCACCTCTACAGCATTCTTAAGAGGGGTGCCTACAAAAGACATTCTAGAAGCTGCTACATGGAGCTCCGTGCATACATTCTCCAAACACTACAACCTTCCTTTATATTCCAGATCCAGAGCAGGCTTTGCTTCGGCAGTCCTGCAGGGATTGATAGCTACACCATCCTTTTCTTAGTGCTTCCACCTCCCCCAGCTAAGCTATGGTATTCAACCCATATGTTATGACTGCAGTTGCATTCTTGAAGAACATAGTACAGTTTTGTACCTACCATAAATGTAGATGTCCGATAGATATGCAACTGCAGTCTGGATGTTATGTGATCCTATCTCGCCTACATTCTGAATGATGGGTTCGGAGCCGATCCCTCGGCTCCGACTCGGCACGCTTATGCCAAAGAGCGAAGTCTCTTATTGGCTGAGCTTACTATATCCCAGGATGCACCACCAACAGTCCCCCAGATCTCGTTTGCCGCTTAACTGCAAGGACGTGGTCTCGAGCTGGCTGGGCTGAGTAGCTTTTATTACTACTTTTTCTGTCAGTTTTTGTGCTTATATCTCACAAAAGCCGTTTTAACGGCTATTGCTTTTGCTATTGCTATTGCTGTGTTCGATTGAGTACTGGACTTATTGTGTGTGATTGGGTAGAGTTTGTTTTGGCGCCCCTTTCAATCCAGGGCCTTTAGGTTAAACTCTATAACTGAGCTTTTACTGTGTTAAAGTTCCCGGTTTGTACACCTAAGGTTGTGTTTACACAGTTTCTGTAAGCCTCGGTTTTTGGTCTAACCGATTCTACAGTGGTTAAATTTCCTGTCAGGAATTGCTAACATTATGTCTCAAGCCCCTAGGCCTTCGGGCTTTAAAAATGTACTAAGTGTGCTTTTAAGATGTCTGTTACTGATGACCATCTACTTTGTGTTTATTGTTTAGGGGCTAAGCACTTGCAGGAGTCATGTAGCGTATGTCACGCTTTTTCCTCTAGGGTCCTCCAGGAGAGGAAAAATAAATTAATTCTTAAAGGGTTGATTAAACCCTCTTTTGAAGAAGCCTTGTCTTCGCTCCGACTCCTGCCAAAGAAAAGGGCTTCGCTCCGACCAGTCCGTCGGATCCGACTGCCAAGAGACCTAGGCAGGCCTCCTTCGGCTCCAAAGACTTCGGAGCCGAGGTCGAACGGTCTGCCTCGATGCCTCCAGCATCGACTCCTTCGGAGCCGATTGCTGGGGCATCGAGGCGGGTCACCTTCGCCGGCTCCACTGCTCTCGGAGCCGACAAGGGTCACCCGCCAGACACTTCCTCCTCGGCGCAAGTCTACCTCGCACCGATGGAATCTGGTGTGTGTTTCCTCGGCGCCGATTCTCATCGAGTCGCCTGAGCCGGTCCCCTAGTCCCTTGGGGCCGAGGGAGAGGTCTTCTCGAACCCGTTCTGTTTCCTCTCGGTCTTCGAGAATGTCGGATTCTGATATAGACAGGGTGCTCCAAAGACTTTTCCAGTCCCCAGTCTTCCAAAAATTTGTTTCGGCTCCGACCCAGTTGGCTTCGAGCCGATGGCCATGACCCATCCCATTGCTATTCCTCCTCCGACTGCTTCGCTCCGGGAGCAGGTGCTCTTGGAGCCGGTGGAGATCTCAGGGTCGGCTCCGACCCTTACTCCAACCGGGCCTCGGGTCCGAGTTTGGTACGTGGACTTCTTCGGCTGGACCCGAGGGTGATGTTTCGGGACCGATGCTTCGGTTCCGAGCCTCCCTCTCGGTGCTGCGGGACTTCCGTCTACTATCATGGCCCCGGAGACTGGACGCTCCCAGGATTCGGGAGGTCCGGCTTTCAGAGCCATGAGGAGTGCCTTGGCCAAATCCTCTTCGGCCATCTCTCCGGTTTTACCAGCACCTTCCCTGGGCATGGAGACTGGGTCTTTGGTAGTTCCCCTGTCTGTGGCCAGCGGAGCCGCGAGGCCTGAGGTTACCCCATTGGGGGTTCCCCTCTTCCTGAGGGTTTTTCGGAGTCATCTCCAGAGGAACCCCCAAGGAAGAGATCGTGCAAGAGGAAGCACGTGGACTTCCCTGAGTCTATCACATCGGACACGGATATGGATGATGCAGAGGGGTCCCCTAAGTCGTCCTCTGATGATGTCTCCTTTGCAGACATCTTAGAGATCCTCAAACAACGAGGCGGCTGGATGTCCAAACCCCCTCTGCGGATCTAATCAGTGCTCCTCAAGGCCTTTGGGGCTCAGCCCTCCGCCTCCTGGGTATCTCCGCCCTTGACGAGCTTCTGGATTTAGTTTGTCGGGGGGGAACACCCGATACTGTGGAACCAGTCCCTTCTCGTCGAACAAATTCTTATCTGCTCCCCGAGAAGGAGTTCCTTACTAAAGGCGTGGCTGTAGATGCCATGGTGGTGGCATCTGCTACACAGCAGGACGTGGCAGAGGCTTCAACGTCCATCCATCCTCCTAATAAGGAGTCTAGGAGTATGGATAGGTACGGAAGCGCACCCTGACTTCAGCGGCCTTTACCTTAAGGTCTCTGAATTATTTGGCACATTTTACTAGGCTTCAGAGGGATCTGGTCAAGGAGTTGTCAGACTCCTCTCGGGTAACCTACCTGAGCAGCTAGCCCAGTCCGTTAGCTCTCAGTTGGCTATCCTGACGCCAATTGCTAACTCGTCCATGAGGCTCATATCCTATGCGGCCGAAGGCGGGTAGAGCGGCAGGCACAGGCGTGGCTCACGAGACAAGCCTGGCTCCGCTTGTCAGTTTGCGGAGGCCTTCAAGTCTTCCTTCCGACGCTCCCTTTGATGGGTCCTCATTGTTTGGACCCAAGGTGAAAGACACCCTTACCCGCTGTGAGCAAGAGGGAAAACGTTATCTGCCGAGGGGCCCGTTATTCCACTCCCTTCGGCCTTACCCCAAGGCCAAAGGAGGGGGAAAATGTGGTTCGGAAATCTCAAGTTTTTCTCCCAACAGCAGGAAGATTCCCGTCCAGAGGCAGAGGGCGGGAAATTTTTCAGGAGACGCCGTCCCAGAGGCGGCAGAGGGCCCCGCAATTCTGGAGACCGCGAGTCCTTTCGTGGCTCTTCAGCCTCCCACACGACATGAGGGATTGCCCGGCTGTGCTGCTCGAGCCAGTCGGGTGTCGCTTTGCCAAGCACCTAAAAGCCTGGGAGTCAATCACTCAGGACAGATGGGTGCTTCGGATAGTGCCGGAGGTTACACCATCCCATTCAAATACTCACCCCCTCCATCCAAGAGAATCCCGGACCCACCACCCAGTCAAAGGGAAATAGCAGCCGCAGAAGCTTCAAAGCTGCTACAAAAGGAGTCATCCAACCGGTCCCCACAGACCAAATCGGATCAGGAAATTACTCCAGGTTCTTTTAGTGCCAAAAGACAGGGACCTGAGACCAATATTGGATCTCAGCAGACTGAACCTATCCGTACGAAATCCAAATTCGAATGCTCACCTTGCAATCAATTCTCCGCTTGTTGGAGAAGGATGTTTGGATGTGCTCCATAGACCTCAAGGACGCCTATTATCACATACCGATACATCAGGCGTCCAGGAGGTATCTGCGCTTCAGCCTGGGAGCCAGTCATTACCAATTTTGTGCTCTGCCCTTTGGTCTCACCACAGCCCCCAGGGTGTTCACCAAGTGTTTGGCAGTAGTGACGGCTCACCTGAGGAGCCTTGGATTCCAAGTGTTTCCCTATCTCGACGACTGGCTCCTGACTGCCACCACCAGGCATCTACTTATGGACAACCTCAAAGCCACCATCTCCTGGGTGTTTCCCTGGGATTACATTCAATTGGTCAAAGTCTGTCTTGCTGCCCTCTCAGCGCATAAAGTTTATAGGAGCAGAGATAGACTCAAGATTGATGTGTCTTTCTTCCGGCCGACAGGATCCGAACCTTACAGGGCCAAGTTCAAGCTCTGATCTCGAGATCCAAAGCCCCAGCCAGGATGGTCCTACAGGTTCTAGGCTCAATGTCCGCCACGGTACTTTTAGTTCCTCTAGCAAGGTTACACATGAGGATTCTTCAGTGGCTCTTATCAACTCAATGGTCCTTTCAAGATCTCCCCCTCAATCATCACATCATGATTACGGAAATATGCAAAAGGGACCTGCGCTGGTGGCTTCAGACTTCCAACTTAGATCAGGGCAAACCTTTTGTTCTTCCCCCTCCAGCGGTTACCCTGACGACAGATGCCTCCCAGATAGGGTGGGGGGGGCATTGTCTGGGCAGGCTAGTTCAGGGCTCCTGGCTTCCGGACGAAGCTCTTCTCCACATCAACGTGTTGGAGATGAGGGCTGTACTTCTATCCCTACAAGCCTTACACAAGTTCCTTCCTCAGGGTATCATCGCCATCCACACAGACAACATGTCGGTGGTTTGGTATCTGAACAAACAAGGAGGGACCAGATCGTATCCCCTTTGCAGAGAGGCCATGAGAGTGTGGGAATGGGCTGTAGCTACCAACCGCTTCTTGGTAGCGACCCACATCCCGGAAAGTCAAATGTATTGGCGGACAAATTAAGCAGGACAATTCTCTCCTCACGAATGGTCTCTAAACCGCACAGTAGCAGCCCAGGTTTTCAAGAGATGGGGACGTGCTGCGACCTATTTTCGACTCCACTAAACACCAAGTGCCAAAGGTTCTTCTCCTTGATTCCACATCAGGAAGTTCCGGCCATCGATGCTCTAGCTCAACCCTGGCCAACAGGGTTGCTTTATGCTTTCCTCCAATCCCACTCCTTCCCAAAGTCATTCAAAAGCTTCTCAGCAAAGGACTGCAATGATGCTGATTGCCCCATCCTGGACTCGCCAGATATGGTTTCCTTACCTGAAAAAGCATGCGGTGGACGATCCGTGGACCTTAGACCTGATCCCGGATTTGCTAATCCATCAGTCGGGACATTGGCATCAGTCCCTTCAATCTCTGAAATTGACAGCTTGGCTCCTCCACTTCCGACCTTAGTCAGGAGCCACACACTAGACCCGAAGTTGTTCACATTTTGTCTTCGCCCATAAACCCACCACTAACAAATTGTACCTCAGTAAGTGGAAGAGGTTTGCTATCTGGGCTCAACTCAAGGGCTTAGACCCTATCACTACTCCTGTCCCAGAGGTTTTGAAATTCTTAACATCCCTATTTAATCAGGGATCTTCTGTCTCAACTATTAAAGTTCAACTAGCTGCTATCTCTAAATTCCATGAATCCACGGATCCTCCTTTGATGAGCAGCAGGCTATGCAAAACATTCATTAAAGGTGCGAGTCTGTTAAGACCACCAGTATTTCATCCTGCACCCCGTGGGATCTTGATTTAGTGCTCGTGCATTAACATCTCCCCTTTGAACCGGCTACTTGTAATTAAAATATCTGTCATGGAAAACGGCATTCTTAGTGGCTATTACTTCAGCAAGAAGAGTCTCAGAGCTTCAAGCCCTGTCTATTAAACCACCATATCTCATTTTTCACAAAGATAGAGTATCTCTTAGGCCTAATCCATCCTTTGTCCCAAAGGTCTGCTCTAGTTTCTGTCTTCAACAATCTCTAGAACTACCAGTTTTCTTTCCAAAATTCTCTAATGAGGCAGAATACACTCTCCATAAATTGGATGTTCACAGGCAATTACGCTTCTATTTAGACAGGACCCAGCAACTTCGTAAGTCAGACCAGTTGTTTGTGTCCTTCTCAGATAATAAATTGGGCCAAACCATCACAAAAGCTACAATCTCAAAATGGATCAGAGATTGCATAACTCAGGCCTATTCTTCTTCAAATAAGCAACGGCCATGATCTATCAAAGCTCATTCTGCCAGAGCTATGGCTACTTCTATAGCATTTCATTCTAAGCACGCTATTTCGGAATTTTGTGCTTCTGCTACCTGGTCCAACCCGCACACTTTCATTTCCCACTACAAATTGGATGTGGCATCTAAAGGACGAGCTTCATTTGGTTCCACGGTACTCAGGAGTGTTTTCCAGTGAGCCACCCAGGATTCAGGTGCTAGGACGCTGTCCCATCATTCAGAATGTAGGCGAGATAGGATCACATAACATCTTTTAGTTATGTACTCACCATAACTTCAGATGTTTGGGATCCATCTCGCCTACATTCCTGATACCCACCCTCCTTCCCCTGCCTTGCAGATCAGAAGAGATAGAACGGTTTTGAGCTCCACTGTTTTTATCTTGTTTCATCTGACGATGTTATATAAGCAGGGTATGCATGTGTGCATGTATGCGGACAAACTAGATCTGGGGGACTGTTGGTGGTGCATCCTGGGATATAGTAAGCTCAGCCAATAAGAGACTTCGCTCTTTGGCATAAGCGTGCCGAGTCGGAGCCGAGGGATCGGCTCCGAACCCATCATTCAGAATGTAGGCGAGATGGATCCCAAACATCTGAAGTTATGGTGAGTACATAACTAAAAGTTTTCCCTCCCTCCTTCCCCTCTATTCCTTGGGTCCACTCCTCTCCCTGTTATCCTAGCTGGGGATATCTGTTATGGTGTATCTGTTTATTGCTTATTTATTTGTCTGGAAACCTGTTTTGTCTTCCAAATTGATTACAGCCTTCCTTGGAGGGCACCTGGCATCTGGGGCAAGAAACACTGAAGAAGATGGCGTCGGCTGATGCTTATGTACTCCTGCCGCTGTGACGTCGGAGAGAAATGTGACATCAGCCGACGTCGGACCCAGACTTTGGAATCCGGCCGACCGAGGGCTGCCTGAGGCAGGACAACCCATATGTTATGACTGCAGTTGCATATCTATCGGACATCTACATTTATGGTAGGTACAAAACTGTACTTTTCGCTTAAGTGGGGATGTACTTTCCCATTTTGAAAAAGTGAATTTTCGTTGTAGGAAAGTACATCTGTCTCAGTACAAGACCCAGTGGCACAAGTAAGATCATTGTTTTGAGTCTGAGAGGTTCCTAATGGGAGTAGGTGTGCATCAGAGTTCAGCTGTCAGTCCACTGCTGTTGCTACTGATGATTAACCGCATGAGCAAAAAACAGGTCAGAGGGGACAAATCAACAAAGGTGGTGTATGCATACCACATGGCATCACAGGCAGACTCTGAGCAAGAATTTCAGCAAATGCCAGGGGAATGAGGGGAAAACTGAGAGCACACTGAATGAAACTGAGTACAGACAAGACAGCTGTCATGATAGCAAATGGGAAATCAGAAGAAGCTGAAAGCTGAGATAGAAGGAAGTAGCGTAACAGCGTGACAGCTTCAAGTATCTGGGATTGACAGCTTCAAGTATCTGGGAGGGGTTGTTGAGGAGGGGAAGTCTGACTAGGAAGGTCAGAGCTTGAATCAGAGTCTGCAGTCAAGTGACACTGTGCCAGGGGTAGTATATGACAGAAGAATACCAAAGAAGCTGAAAAGTAAGGTGTACAAAACAGTGGTGTAACAACTACTGCTGTATAGTTTGGGAACCTGGTCAGTTAATGCAGAGCAGTTAAGGATGCTGTAAGTGATAGAGATGAAGTGCCTGAGATAGATGCACACGGTGGGACAGACAAGGAAATGAGGACTTAACAATAGAAGCCCAACTAGCTCTAATTACAGTAAAAATCAATGGGAACCAAATTATTATGGTTCTAGCATATGTGCAGGAAAGCAGAAGACAATCTGATGAAGATAATTTGGGTCCGACAGTAAGAAGGCACACTGGTGTTCAGCAGAGAGATACAGTAAAGTCTCAGTTAACTGGAATGCAAGCAACCAGAACTCTCAACCAACAAGAAGAAAAATTGAAGAAATACAGTATACTTTTTGTGTGTTGTACTTGGTTTCCCCCCTCACAGAAACATACCTTACATTTTTAGAGTTTTAAAATTTTAAAAAGGAAGACAGGAATAACTTCCCACTCTCCCCAACCTAAGAACAAGTCAAACCAAACAAATAGTATAGTGTACAGTATTAGTCAGGCCTATTTTTAACAGTAACTCTCAAGCAACCAGAAACTACACTTATCCAGCATCTACCAATCGCCATGGGTTTAACTATCTTTGTGGGACCAGGATCCAACATCCACTACACTGGATGCACAGATGAAACACAATCCATGACCTCATTACAACTGACAATCTGGAGAACTTAGGTGGGACACACTGTAGTGCTCAATGGGAAAATACAGGGGGATGCAATTCTTCATCATGACAACAACCTCCTTATACTGATCAAAAGTGACAGAAATTTACAAGTGGTAAGGCTGTCTGAGAGGTTGCTCAACCTGTCCACCAAGAAATGCACATTCTTTTATGTGATATCAAGCTGTTATGTGCATGCATACTATGCCTCTAAAAGGCACATCCTACTAATACATTTACTCCAACTTTCACTGCACACAATGCATCGAGCAAACCTCAGGCTCAAGATAAGTAGAACACCTGGGCATGTGTGAATTGAAGCAAAATTATCCAAAGCAGCACTTACAGCCAAATTATAAGCAGTGATAAGTGAATCTGGGTCATCTGCAATAACACTTTCTGGAAGCAGGTCCAAAATTGAGTGCAGAAAAACACTCTCAGCTGCTCAAATTTTCAACACTAGATCAGCTCGAATCAGGTGATGGAAATGGTTGGAGGCCAAGCATGGAGTGCATCAAAAGGCCGTCATTCCAAGAAAAATGTTTCACTGCCAAGTCCATAGATTTCAAACCAAGCTGGAAAACCAAGTTCAGAAATGGCCCAGAATTGTGGGTTGTAGTAAAAAAAAAAAAAACTGAATGAAGTCAAAACTCTCAGAAGACTGAGAAGCTCCATGACAACTTTGTTTTATCAGAGATCTAAACACTGAACTCACCTACAATAAATTACATTGAGCATTCATGTACCAAACTCATAAGGAGATCAGAGACCTCTTGCAAAAAACTCCCAGGTAAATGGGTGAGCAGTAACACCTGGATAAATCCATAACTTGCTCCTGCTTCCAGGACATACTCAAAGGAGATTACATTTCCAGTAACCACTTAGAACAATTCCAAAGATAATGAAATGCAATGCATCTCCCCAAATAGTGTTATGAAAAACACAAACACCAGGAAAAACAGAAAACTATAAATAAGGTCCTGGGTAACTGCCCAACAAAGTTTCCATGAAAACTTTCAAGATAAATATCCACTGCAAATTAAACACAACATCCAGCCTGTTCTGAATCAGCCTGGCCTTAAAAACCACAGCCTTATGGAATGCTACAGCAGGCAGGCAGATCAAGCAAAGTGGTGGAAGATGTAAGACCAACTGTCAAGGTACTTTCACAACTGTAGTGCACCCCTGTTCCTGATGTGCTCTGCCATCAATCAGCACTCAGAATTCCTTATCGTGGTACAGCACTCAGCTCAGGAGGCAAAAAAAAAAAATCAAGCTTCTCCTGGTACCCCTATGATGATGCTTACCTAAACCAAATTTCCTACAGAGAAGGGAGAGAGCATGGGATAAATACATACAGGGTCAAACAGGTGGAGACAGTTAACAGGAGATTTGTAATACAGGACAGTTCCAGCCAAATGGCTGAAATAAATACTAAGCAGAATGACGTTACTACACAGAACCAATAACAGTTAATTTAGCCTAAGTGCAAGATTAGTTTAAACAATAGAAGAAAAGGATGAAACAACTGCAGACTATAAAAAAGATAAACCAAAGTTATTAATTAAACCACAAGAAGGTAGCAGAAGTTAAACACAAGGAAAACAATATGCACAGCTTCCTAGACAATAATATATTGAGACAGAACATTCCACAGTATAAGTAAAAGCTGCTACATAGCTTTTATTTAAAAAAGTGGCTGGACAAATAATTAACAGCAGATAAAAATGAGGACATCAAAGGACATAAACCTGGAAAATCAACGCCCACTACCAGTCCAAAACTAAAACCACAGTTCATTTACCAATACAATCAGATAAACTGAAATTCACTGCCTTATGACACTAGTAAATTCCTTTGCATAACAGATGAATTCAATGGGTGGAATTGTTTTTCACTCTAGGAAGCATACAGACGTAAGATGGCAAAATGAAAAATGGCCAAATTGCATAAAACAACCTGAAGACCCTTTTCTACACCCAATTCTTCATTGCTCAAAGTGTCACTTAAAAGATAACAGGAAAGTAAAGGAAGTTCATGCAACTTAGTACATTTAACAGTTCTGCAAACACAAACTAAAATGCAAATCTTTCAAAAAAGTAATACTTTGACTCCTACTACTATTAGGCAAAAATAATGGCTATACAAACAGATGGCTAAGTGCACTAGGTACAGTTGTTTGTCAGATGCTTTGATCATTGTTGGTCTGTTTTAAGTCTAACTTTTTTAAAAAGAGGCTTTGGTAACCCCCGTCTTTAAAATGCCAACTCTTGATATGGGAGTGCTATAAAATTATTTTCCTGTTTTCTAGTTTTTCTTTTACAAGTCAGTTTATTCAGTTGGCTGTACATGCTGATGTGTGCTTCTCTGACGAAACATGGCTCCTTTCATTTATTTTTGTCTGACTTAAGACCCACCCCTAAAACTAAGACTGTCATCATTTGAATAGTTAATGACCTCCTTATGGCAATAAAATCAGGGTCTGTCTTCTGTATTTCGTTCTTCTTGATGTCTTAACTGAAGTCACTGTTTCAGTATTCCGAAAAGATGGGATGTTCTTCGTGTTTCACTGTTGCAGTCATTACATTTTCGGTTATCTGCTTGCAGGTAGCCCTCAGTCGGCCTGATTAACAAAGTCTTGGGTCCTGCGTCGGTTGCTGTCCCTTCTTCCATGACGTCAGGTTGTCAGGGGTATAAAACATGCAGCCGACACCATTACATCAGTCTTTCTTGCCGTGCAGTGCCCGAAGCAGAAGCAGTTCGCAAGTGCCAGTTGGCAGACTCCTGAAATTTTCGTTTCGAGTTTCAGAACCGAAGTCTTCAACTAAAGCTAAGTACCCCATTGGGGAAACTTTTTCTTGCTCCTTACCGATGTCAGTAAAAGTTAATAATTGCATTACTTGTGGAAAGCAAATACCTCATAAAGATTTTCATTCGTACTGTATTCCTTGCCTCATTAGCAGACCGGAGTTCCGCTGTGGCGACCCCTAACCGGGAAAAGCCGAAAGACAAAAACAAACAAATTGTATTCCTTGCCCAGGCCCTGACCACAATGTACCTTGCTTTCAGTTTTGTGCTTTATTTAATCAGCACAGTATCCTTCGCCGGTATATTTTCGCCTCTAAATATTTCGATTCCCGGTTTAATTATCCAGAAGTGTCGGTTAGCCATCCGTCTATTGGGATTCCGAAAAAACGCAAAGATAAAGACAGAGACAGGCCGTTGAGGTCCAAAACTGCCGACGACGCTTCTCCTAAGCCAGTCGTCAGTTCGCCGGTACTCAGTGAGGTGCATTCGCAGCCCCTGATACCCGCTACTTCTGATTCGCAGGCCTCTACTGAGACCCATTCGGAGTCCGGAATGCCACGAGATGCTTTAACTATGGAACCCATGGATGTCTCTACCCTGGATGGGTCAGAGCCGCTGTGCAGGCACCGGCTTCTGAGGGTGTATTCAGGACTACGGACTTGCATGTTAAACCTACGTCTCCTTCTTTACTTAGGTCTAAATCTCGATCCATGCCTAAAAAAACAACGCCCAAGCCACATGCTCCGGCCTCTATGCCTAAAAAACAAATGATAAGAATGGCTGAAGATCTAATAACTCTAATCAGGGGTAGCCAACCCCCCCCCCCCCTCTAAGAGGCCTAGGACTGAAGGATTCTTTTGTTTCTGATCATTCTGATAATCTGGATTTGCCCCTATCTGCTTATGAAGATTCTGATGCAGAGGACTCCATTCCTTCTGCTTCCCCTCCTGAGGATTTTTCTTTTGGGGAAACCTTGCATACTCTAAGGGAGCATTTCCACTGGGAAATTCAGGATTTTTCTTATTCAAAAAATAGGCTTAGGGATTTCCTCCTTCTACTTCAGCATAGGTCTTTAGCTGTTCCTCCTGTACTAGACATTGTTGATGATGCTTTTTTGAAATCTGGTTTGGCCCCTGATTCCCTGCCACCTGCTCCCAGAAAACATGAGAGACACTTCAGGGTCCCTGAGTTCCACAAGTTCCTTTTTAAAAATCCTATTGCAGATCCAGAGACAATTTCACAGGGGTCCAAGGACATTAAGGCTTCTACTGCTAAAAATCATACCCCTTCTGATAGGGACTCCAGGACGCTGGATAGATGGGATAAGAAGGTTTACACTTCTGCAACCTTGGCCATTAAGGCTTTAAACTGCCAGTTCCATGTGTTAAAATATTAGCAACATGTTATTGGACTGCTTAAACAGAAAATTATGTTGATTCCTGACTGTGTGGAAAATAAAGAATTACAGGATTTAATGCATTCTGCCGAACAAGTTGGAAAACATACTTTGCAATTTGGTTTTGATTCATTAGAGGCCTCTTGCATGGCTGCTATTACTGGGTCTGTGCTCAGAAGGCATGCTTGGCTTAAGTAGCAATCTTTGCCTGATCATGTTAAAGCTAAATTGTTGGATGCTCCTTTATATCAGAATCTCCTGTTTGGCAACAAGGCTGAGGAAGTTCTTAAAAAGATGGAACATAAAGCTAAATCTATGCAAACTGTTAAAGATTTTTTACAAGTTCAGCCTCCTAGATTTAGTAGGCACTGGCCCTCTAAGAATTGGTTCTTTTCAGCCCCTTCCAGGTCTTCTCAAGCCAAACACAGACACAGCAAAAACCCTAGGTTTCAGTCCCAGGGGACACACAGAACTAAGCAGTGGGGGGCCTCCACTTCCAAATCTGGGAATAATAAGACCCCCCCCCTTGGTAAACTGTCTCAATGACTTCCTTTTAAAATTTACAAGCACTTATCAACTGACTGCCCCTTTTTTGGGGGGGGGGATTGCTCTTCATGCAAAGAATTGGGAACTCATTACCCAGGACAAATGGGTTTTAAATATAGTGTCCCAGGGATACAGATTTCACTTCCACACGTTGCCAACACCAAGTGGGTGGCCAGACCTACCCCCAAATCCGTGGGCAGAGGCCCAAAAACAAGTACTTTCCCTCTTAAGCATGGGGGCTATTCAACTGGTACCAGAAGAGGAAAAGGAACAAGGCTTCTACTTGAGACTTTTCCCAGAAAAGACAATTCATGGCGTCCTATCCTGGACCTGTCTACTCTAAACACCTTTTTGTAGATTCCAAAATTCAAGATGCTGACTCTTCACCAATTACTTCCTATGCTAGGCAAAGATGCCTGGTTAGCATCACTAGATTTAAAAGAAGCATACCTATACATCCCAATCAGGGACTCCTGCAGAAGATACCTACACTTCAAAGCAGGCTACACGCACTATCAGATGTTCTTTGTGTTTCACTGTTGCAGTCATTACATTTAGGTAATCCTGCTGGCAGGTTGCCCTCAGCCGGCCTGAATTCCAAAGTCTTGGGTCCTGTGTCGGCTGCTGTTGCCCCTTCCCTGACGTCAGGTCGTCAGGGGTATAAAAGAAGCAGCCCATGCCATTTTCTTTTGTCTTTCTTGCCGCTCGGTACCTGAAGCAGAAGCAGTTCGCAAGTGTCAGTCGGCTGACTCCTGAGATTTTCGTGTTCGGGTTTCAGATCCGAAGTCGTCAATAAAGCTAAGTACCCCATTGGGGAAACTTTTTTCTTGCTCCAGACTGATGTCAGAAAAAGTTAATAATTGTATTTCTTGTGGGAAGCAAGTACCTCATAAGGATTTTCATTCTTACTGTATTCCTTGCCTAGGCCCTTATCACAACATTTCTGGTTGTCGGTTTTGTGCTAGATTTAACCAATGCACTATTAAGCGTCGGTATGATTTTGCTTTAAACTATTTTGGACGCCGGTTTAATGTCGTCGGATAGCCATCCGATTACCGGAGTTCACAAGAAACACAAAGAAAAGGAAAGAGATAGACAACCGAGGCCCAAAACCAATGACGAAGCTTCTCCTAAGCCAGTCGCCAGTTCGCCAGTCCTCAGTGAGGTGCTTTCGCAGCCCCTGACGCCCGCTACTTTAGAGTCGCAGGCTGCTACCGACTCTTCCGTGGAGTCGGCCATGCCGCTGGAAACTTAAGGTATTGGAGCCTCGGATATTATCCCTTCAGATGAGTCTGGAGCCGCTGAGCAGGCACCGGCTTCTGAGGGTGTATTCTGACCTAAACATCTTTTACATCAAACTGACTTCAGCTTCAAAGGCAAAGACTAAAGCACCTTCCAAAGCAAAGAAACAAACTCAAGAGCTACGTGACCAAGCCTCTACGCCCAAAAAACAGATGCTCAAAGTGGCCGAAGACTTGATTACCTTGATCAGGGGTTCCCATCCCCCTCCTGATAAGAGGTCTTGGCAAGAGACTGATTATGAATCTTCAGATCAGGTTTCCATTTCTTCTGATTCCTCTTCCCCCCTATGAGGATTCTGATGCTGAAGAATGTATACCTTCAGCTTCTCCTCCAGAGGACTATTCTTTTGGGGAAACCTTACATGCCATGAGGGAGCATTTCCACTGGGAGAGCCAAGATTTTTCAGAATCTAAAAAGAGGCTCAGGGATTTCCTTTTACTACCTCAACACAAGCCACTAGCCATCCCACCTGTGTTAGACATTGTAGACTATGTGTTTTCGGAGTGTAGTCTTACTCCTGACTCCTTACCTCCAGCTCCTGTTAAGCCTGACAGATATTACAGGGTTCCTGACTCTCATAAATTCCTTTTTAAAAAGCCTGCTGCAGTCCCAGAAGCTATTTCTCAGGTCCCAAAGGAGTTAAGGCTTCCGCTGCAAAAAACCCTACCCCCTCTGACAGAGATTCTAGGGCACTGGATAGATGGGGAAAAAAGGTTTACACATCTGCTACCTTGGCTATAAGGGTCTTAAACTGTCAGTTTCATATGCTCAAATATCAGCAACATGTCATGGCATTGCTTAAACAGAAAATGTTGTTAAACTCTGAATGTGCAGAAAACAAGGAAATGCAGGATTTATTGCATGCAGCTGAACAAGTTGGAAAGCATACTTTGTAATGTGGGTTTGATTCTTTAGAGGCCTCCTGCAGGGCCGCAGTTACAGGTTTTGTAATTAGGAGGCATGCTTGGTTAAAGGAACAAAATCTGCCTGATCATGTTAAAGTTAAATTATTAGATGCACCTTTACAGCATGATACTTTGTTTGGTGTTAAGGCAGAAGAGGTGTTAAAGAAAATGGAGGACAAAGCTAAATCTATGAAAACGGTCAAAGATTTTTTTACAAGTACAGCCACCTAGGTTTAGTAGACACTGGCCAACAAAGAATTGGTCCTTTCCTGTGTCAGACAGACCTCAAAGGGGCATATCCAGACGCCCTAGAGGCAGATCCCAGGCGTAAGGTTCATACCGCTCAAAGCAATGGGGGTCTTCTACCTCCAAAGTTGGAGAAGACAAATCACAACCATACAGGAAACAGACCCAATGACTTCCCCCTGCCTGCACCAAGCACTTATCTCCTTGCAGCACCCTTAGGGGGAAAATTAGCACTTTTTTCTCAAAATTGGCACATTATAACCCAGGACAAGTGGGTCCTAAATATCGTGTCACAACGCTACAAGTTCTATTTCCATACCTTGCCAAAGGCAAACGGCTGGCCAGATCTGCCAAAATATCAATGGGCAGAGGCACAAAAACAAGTCTCATCCCTCATGGACATGGGGGGGGGGGTGGCATTCAAGAAGTACTAGAGCAAGAGCCAGGGACAAGGATTTTACTAGACTGTTCTTGGTACCCAGAAAGGACAAGGCCTGGAAGCCAGTACTGGACCTATCTATTTTGAACACATTCCTGGGTATACCAAAATTCAAGATGTTGACTTTGCAGCAGCTTCTGCCCATGCTTGGCAAGAACGCTTGGCTTGTGACTTTAGACCTAAAAGAGGCATACCTGCATGTCCCAATCAGACAAATATGCAGAAGATACCTCAGATTCAAGACTGGTTCATTGCATTACCAATTCTCTGCACTGCCCTTTGGCTTATCTACTGTGCCCAGGGTCTTTACAAAGTGCCTGGCACCAGTAATTGCATTCTGCAGACAGAGGAATGCAAATATATCCTTACTTGGATGACTGTCTAATTCAAGCAGAGAACAAGGACATTCTTCTACAGCATCTGGCGTTTGTGAAAAGACTTCTAACATGCCTAGGATACACAGTCAACGAAAAGAAATCAAAACTAGTACCCTCTCAAGAGATAATATTCCTGGGTGCAAGCTTAAATACAACTGCCCAGATGGCTTATCTCACGCCAGACAAACAAAGGCAACTGGCTACCTATTTCAAAATGTTGGCAACAAAGGCCCAGTTATCTGCAAGAAAAATTCTGCAGGCTTTGGGCTTCATGGCATCCTGCATCCTACTAATTCCATATGTAATACTGCATATGAGGAAACTTCAGTGGTACCTAAAAAGTGTTTGGACTCAACATTGCCACAGCCTGGAAACTATGATTACTCTCATTCCCTGCCTGCAACAAGAGTTTCGATGGTGGGCAAAGGTGTGTCACCAAAACAAGGGACAGCCATTCACATTATGCCCAGCCAGGCAGACACTAACAACGGATGCATCAGATTATGCCTGGGGGGGCCACATGGAAGGAAGATGCATTCAGGGCACATGGACCTCAAACCAAATGCATCTACATATCAATCAAAAAGAGATGCTAGCAGTTCAAAGTGCCCTGACAGCCTTCAAGGACTTACTTCATCCAGGACAACTACTGATAAAGACAGACAACACCATGGTCATGTGGTATATAAACAAGCAGGGGGGCACACATTCTTACCCCCTTTGCAGACTAGCCATGACTTTGTGGGACACAGCATTGACTTACCAAGTACATCTGCAGGAACAATTCCTGCCAGGAAGGAAAAATACTCTGGCAGACGAACTAAGCAGAAACCTCATGGATCCCCACGAGTGGCACCTGGACCCACAAGTCTTCCGCATGATAACAAGAAAATGGGGATGCCCGGACATAGATCTTTTTGCCTCCCCTCACAACTACCAACTAAAAAGATTCTGCACAAGGATTTATCACATTCAAGCATGGAAAGTGGACGCCCTATCTCTCAGCTGGAAAAACCTATCAGTATATGCATTTCCCCCTCTGCCTCTCCTCCCCAAGGTACTCCTAAAGGTCAGACAGGCGAAGCCAAAGATGATACTGATTGCCCTAGACTGGCCCCGCTGGTACTGGTATCCAATACTAAGGAGCTTGTCTCATTGCCCAGCTTGGAACTTACTCAAATACCTCAGCTACTGTCCCAGCAAAACAGTCAGATCCTGCACAGCCAACTCAGAACTTTAAACCTGACAGCATGGCGAATAATGTAGTCATACAAAACACACCTCTCAGTAAAGCTGTGATGGATGTCATTTTGGAAGCCAGAAGGCCTAGTACTAGAAAATCTTATGCTGGAAAATGGAAGAGATTCTTTGCTTGGAACCAGGCACAAGGGACTGATACAGCTGTGCCAAATACTCCTCAGATTTTGCAATACTTATCTGAGATGCTGGACAAAGGCCTATCTTTTTCATCTATTAAAATTCATGCCTCTGCCATTTCGGCTCTTACAATGTAGAGCCACCAATCTTTTCTCATCCCTTATTAAAGCAGTACCTCAGAGGAGCCAACAATTTAAGACCTCCAAGGAGATCACCAATGCCTTCATGGGACCTCAGCTATGTCTTGGAAAAACTCACCCTGCCTCCTTTTGAGCCAACTGCTATTGCTGATATAAAGTTTTTATCTTGGAAAACAGCTCTGCTCCTAGCAATAACTTCTGCAAGATGAGTTTCAGAGCTGCAGGCACTCATGGCTGTGGAACGTTTTATCATTTTTTATCCAGACAGGGTCTCTCTGAGGATACACCAACATTTATGCCTAAGGTGGTGTCCAGTGTGGCTCTCAACCAAACTATTCACCTGCCAACCTTTTATCCAAATCCACAGAACAAGGGGGAGAGAATTTTGCATTTTTTGGATGTACACAGCTTAGATTCTACTTGGACAGAACCAAAGTTTTCAGAAAGACAGAGCAATTACTAGTAACATATGCTGCAGGATCACAAGGAAAGGCTATCTCAAAGCAGACTATTTCAAAGTGGATAGGCCACTGCATTTGTTTCTGCTACTTACACCATGGCAAACCAGTACCTAAGGGCATTAGGCCACACACAACCAGAGCTGCAGCCACTTCAGCAGCCTTTCTCAGGGGAGTACCTACCAAGGACATTTTAGAGGCTGCTACTTGGAGTTCAGTGCACACCTTTAAAAATCACTATAATCTGCCATTCTACTCTAAATCCAGGGCAGGCTTTGCCACTGCAGTTCTGCAGGGCCTCATAGCCGCTCCTAATGCTGTTTAGCTCCAGCCTCCCAACCTTAGCTTTGGGACTCTACCCAAATGTAATGACTGCAACAGTGAAACACGAGGAACATGGTACAGTTGTGTACACTTACCATCAATGTAGATGTTCGAGTGTATTCACTGTTGCAGTCCAGGTTACCCACCCACCATCCCCCCTTTTCTTATGATGGAACCTATCTTTCTTTCTCTGATTTATACAACCTATGTGGTGTATTTGCTTGTAGATGAAGGTAAATTTTATACTGGTGCATGTAATTATAGATATATAAATGTTGGCAACCCTTTTTGGGGGCACCTCACATCTGGGGCAAGAAAAACTAAAGGAAATGGCGTCAGCTGCTTCTTTTATACCCCTGACGACCTGATGTCAGGGAAGGGGTGACAGCAGCCGACGCAGGACCCAAAACTTTGGAATTCAGGCTGGCTGAGGGCAACCTGCCAGCAGGATTACCCAAATGTAATGACTGCAACAGTGAATGCACTCGAACATCTACATTTATGGTAAGTGTACACAACTGTACTTTCTCTGCACTGCCCTTTGGCTTATCTACTGTGCCCAGGGTATTCACAAAAGTGCCTAGCTCCATTTATTGCATTTTGCAGGCAAAGAAATATTCAAATATACCCATACCTGGACGATTGTCTAATTCAGGCAGAAAGCCAGGATGTACTTTTCAATCATCTGACCTTTGTACAAAGGGTTCTAACTTGTCTGGGGTACACCATAAACGAAACGAAATCACACCTAGTACCCTGTCAACAAATTATATTCCTAGGAGCAAGCTTGAATACAACTTCCCAGATGGCTTATCTAACGCCAGAGAAACAAATTCATTTAACAACCTACTTCAAACAAGTGGCCACAAAAACCCTGCTATCTGCAAGACAAATACTGCAAACCTTGGAGTTCATGGCTTCCTGCATTCTTCTAATTCCATATGCAAGACTGCATATGAGGAAACTACAGTGATATCTAAAAAGCCTATGGTGTCAACATTCTCAAGACCTAGAAACAGTGATTCCTATCATACCTTGCCTGCACGTAGAGTTCCTTTGGTGGGCAGAGGCCTGCCACCAAAACAAGGGACTACCTTTCACACCACCCCCTGCCACCCAACCCTAACAACAGACGCATCAGACTATGCATTGGGGGCTCACCTGGCAATGAAGTGCATTCAGGACAAATGGAACCCAAGTCAAATGCACCTGCATATCAGTCAAAAAGAAATGTTAGCTGTACAGAATGCTCTGACAGCCTTCAAGGACCACATTCTTCCAGGACAACTAATGGTAAAGACGGACAACACCAGTGTTATGTGGTACATAAACAAGCAGGGGGGTATACATTCTTACCCCCTCAGCAGACTAGCCATGGCATTGTGGAACACAACCTTGAGCTACCAAGTGCACCTACAAGCTCAATTCCTGCCAGGAAAATTAAATACACTGGCAGACGGACTAAGCAGAAACCTCATGGACCAACACGAGTGGAAACTGGAACCAAGGATTTTCAACATGTTGACAAGCAAATAAGGGAGCCCAGATATAGACCTGTTTGCCTCTTCCCAGAACTACCAATTGGACAGATTTTGCACAAGGATTCCCCACAAACAAGCCTGGAAAGTGGATGCTCTGTCCTTCAGCTGGAAAAACCTATCAGTCTATGCCTTCCACCTGCTGCCTCTGCTCTCCAAAGTACTACTAAAAATCAAACAGGACAAACCAAGGATGATTTTGATTGCTCCAGACTGGCCGCACCAACACTGGTACCCCCTTCTGCGCAGTGTGTCACAGTTATCTCCATGGCACCTGCCTCAGACTCCTTCTCTGCTTTCTCAGCAGGTGAACCAGATTCTGCACCCTCAGCTTCTAACACTGAACCTTGCAGCCTGGCTAATTACTTAATCTCTCCTTTACCATCCATCAGCAAACCTGTGATGAATATCATTTTAGAGGCAAGGAGGCCTAGTACTAGAAAATCTTATGCTGAAAAATGGAAAAGATTCTGTGCCTGGAACCAGTCTCAAGGGATGAGCACAGCAGCACCCAATTTATCTCAGATTTTACAATACTTAACTGAGATGCTTCACAAGGTCCTTTCCTTTTTCTCCATTAAAATCTGCACCTCGGCCATTTCAGCTCATTATAACACAGAACCTCCCCTCTTCTCTCATCCACTGCTCAAGGAGTTCCTCAGAGGGGCCAACAATTTGAGACCACCCAGGAAAGCTCCATCCCCAGCCTGGGACCTTAACTTTATCTTGGAGAAACTCACTTTACCTCCTTTCCAGCCAGCTGCTACTGCAGACTTAAACTTTATTTCTTGGAAAACAGCTTTCCTTTTAGCAATCACTTCAGCTAGAAGGGTATCTGAATTACAGGCCCTTATGACAGTGGAGCCTTTCATCAACTTTCATGCGGACAGGGTGTCCCTCAGAACCAATGCCTCCTTCATGCCCAAGGTGGTATCCAGTGTGGCTCTTAATCAGTCCATTCATTTGCCAACCTTCTTTTCCAATCCACAGAATAAAGAGGAACGGAAACTGCATTCCTTAGATGTGCACAGACAACTTAGATTCTACTTGGAAAAGACTAAACCTCAAAGGAAATCTGAACAACTGCTGGTGGCATTTGCTGCAGGGGCAGAGGGGAAGGCTATTTCAAAGCAAACCATTTCTAATTGGATAAGCATTGCATTCATTTCTGCTATAAGTACCATGGAAAACCTGTCCCCCAGGGGATCAGACCTCACTCCACCAGGGCTGCATATATCTCTACAGCCTTTCTCAGAGGTGTCCCTACCAGGGACATCATAGAAGCTGCTACCTGGAGTTCTGTACAGACTTTCACTAAAACATTATCATTTGCCAATTTTCTCTAAATCCAGAGCTGGCTTTGCCACTGCAGTCTTGCAGGGCCTTATAGCTGGCCCTAATGCTATTTAAATTCCTCCTCCCAACCATAGCTTTGGGAATCTACCCAAATGTAATGACTGCAACAGTGAAACACGAGGAACAATACTACAGTTGTGTACACTTACCATAAATATAGATGTTCGAGTGTATTCATTGTTGCAGTCCTGGTTACCTTCCCTCCAGCCCCCTAACTTCTTTTGGCTATACCTCTACTTTCCTTTAAAAGCCTTTTTGGTGTATTTGCTTTTTTGTTGGAGGTATATCTTTGTACTTTTATATTTAATTGCTTCCCATTAGGGGGGCACCTGACATCTGGGGCAAGAAAAACTGATGTAATGGCGTCGGCTGCATGTTTTATACCCCTGACGACCTGACATCATGGAAGAAGGGACAGCAGCTGACGCAGGACCCAAGACTTTGTTAATCAGGCCGACTGAAGGCTACCTGCAAGGAGATAACCCAAATGTAATGATTGCAACAGTGAATACACTCGAACATCTACATTTATGGTAAGTGTACACCACTGTACTTTTTCGCCACTATCTGGTGGGGTACTGAATTCTAAAACCTTTCAGTGAGACATACTTCTGAAATATGACCTCATCCCATGAGCATAAGGATACATAAGCAAATGTATGAGTGTAAATTCTTAGACTGTCTTGCGGTCAGCCTAACTGCAGGCTTTGCAGCTGTTGTTTGCATGGTTGTTTGTACAGTAGGAATTCCCTGGTTCAGTTAAGTGCCTGGTTGGGTAACATTCCTTTTCCTGACTCTGCTGATTTGTGATTTTGTTAGATCTCAGCTAGGTGGGGAAAGTAAGTGTGTTGTATACAGATACCCACTTCCAGCGCCTTTTCTGTGTAGGTGCAGAGCATGATTACAAAAATTGTTTTATCTGTTATTCCTTCATCCCTATAACTTTATATATGTGTATGTTATCTATAAATACTTACTTAGAGGCTCAATGACTTAAGCAAATTAGCTCAAGGCAAAATGATGGATCTCTCCACACCTGATATACCAGCCATTCCAAAGAAGAAATTCAAGAGGCCAGGGCCCAAAGTTCAGTATGCCCAGACAGATTCAGACATACTCTTGTGGTACAGTCAACACCTCCTCAGACCACCGCTACTGTGACCCTGCTGGAGGCTAGTATGGCATCACAGAACCGCAAGTCTGAGGAGGCTGCTTCTACAGACAGGACAGAGAAGGGAGAACCACTTATCTTGAAATGGCCGGAAGGAATACCTCACATATTAGTAAGGGAAGGGATTCTAGGATCTTAAAGTATATCAGGTCGGAGCCACTACATTTAGTCCAAGTGGACTTCACCCCTAAAAAACAACAAAAAAAAAAGAAAAACCCAAAGACCAAGCTTGATATCCTTCTATTCCCATGTCACAGAATGTATAACATGAGGGTTTCTCTACCTAGGTGACCCAAACATCCGACCAGTATACCAAAGACTGTTACTATTGCATGGTATGTGTAATGTTGCACATAGAATAGTATACAACGTAGGCCATAAAAGTGACGTCTGCACATACCATCCTCAGAACTTCTGCTCCACCAGTCAGAACGCCATCTGCTACCATTCATCTGATGACCTAGTGGTTGCTGTTTCAGATAAGTGCCCTGTTGGGGAATTTGTTTTTTCTTGCTACTGCATGTTTTTTTGAGGTTAATGTGATCCAGGAAGAACAAGTGCCATTGTGGAAGACAGATTCCACACAAAGATAACCACAATCAGTGTCTTTTCTGTCTGGGTCTGCTCATGATTGTAATGCTTGCGCAGTCTAGCAGGCATTTGTCCTTAAGTCGCTGTGCAGTCATCTTTCTGCCCTTAACATCCACTTTGATAATCAGAGACTAAAGCAAATAGAGATTGCAGTGGAGGGTACAGTGGGTCTGTCTGGTGAGCCTCCGAAGAAAAAGGTAAAAAAGATAAGGCCTGAATCTTCAGCTGCGCCTCTAAACCTGGACGTCCCTCTTTAAACCAGTGAAAGCCTGAAGGTCCATTCAGTGCCTGGTTCTCTTCCTGCAGCAGGTACCGGTTTGGAAGCCATTAATGAGAGTTCCATTAGCACATCTGCAGAGGATTACAGATATCTGTTCAGGACAGTAAGGAGGGAAACCGCTGTCTACTACATTGGAGGTTCCTCATAGTATCTGTCCTGGCGTAGCTATCCAAGACAGTCTGACGTCTGTGCATGAACCCTGGCCTACTGTGGCCCATCTGTCTCATCCTAGGGTGATCCTTCTTTAAAAAGAAGCAAAAACCTGTTTCCTCCTCTCAAGATCTTTCTCCAGACTGGCAAGCCTTTTCCCCAAGGAATTCTTAATGCTTTCCTGTGTTAAAACTCCTACTCCAGTTTTTCCTCCTCTCTCTTTATTTAGGATTTCTGCTGTGGACAGGAGGCCTCTGAGGAAGAAGTTTCATCCTCAGATGAGTGTTTAATCTACTCAACACAAATTGACCCCCCCCCCCCCTGAGTTATGCTTCCCCTGAGTTAGATTCCAGTGGTTGAGACTCCCTTGAGGAAGACATATTCTTTGGAGAGAATATCTCAAGGATGAGACTTTAATTGGGAAAGCTCACATGTCTGAAGTGCAGAAGAGGTATTATGACCTCTTACAGATGGATTCCCCTTTGCCTTCAGCCATTCCTCCTATGCTTCCTGCTTTCCAGTATGCTTTTCTTTCAGTGTCAAAAAATCCAGAAAAACAACCAACAGCCCTTAAATGGCCAGACAGTTTCTACAAGGTCACTGAGGTAAGCAAATATAATTTCAAATGTCCCCCTGCAGATCCAGCTGTGATTTCAGTGTCTGCAGATAAATCTTCTAGACTGCTGCCCTCCACTACCCTTCTCCTCTCAGATAAAGACACCAAATTGATGAAGAGGATAGGTAAAAAAGTGTACACATCCTCTAGCTTTCAGGCCATTAACTATTAGACTCAGATGTCTAAATATGTTCTGGCCCTGTTTTCTCAAGCTTCACAGCTGTGGACAGATCTCACTGATTCTGCAGCAAAAGCACAGCTTTTATCTCTCTTAATATCCTCTTCCCAATTAACTAGACCCTTCATTAATATGCTGCAGTTGAGATATCTGCTAGATCAGCTGCATTGGAATCTGTCCTTAGGAGATACTCTTGGCTAAGATTGTAGCCTTTGCCTGATGATACTAAGGCAAAACTTATGGATGCACCTCTTGACAATACTGCTCTTTTATTGCTGCTGCCTTTTTCAAATCTTTACACAATAAAGAGACAGAGTTACAGGAAATGAAGCATATTTTTGTTTCCCCAGTTCCAAATCCTTCTAAACCACATTTATTAAAGAAGGCGGCACTCACTACTCCCCTCCCTCACAAGAAAGGCACACACAGGCAAAGCTTCTCCGTATCACAACCAGCTTCTGCTCAAAAGTCCCCCTTTCCTGACAAGCCAGGTAGTCTGTGACTACCTGTCCAATCTTTCCAACATTCCCATTTCCCAGCACCTCTATTATTTTCCAACACCATTTCCTGAGGCGATTTCTGGAGCTCAACACTCCAAATCCAGAAGTAAAGAGACTGTTTTAAAACCTCCCAAACCATCAGGATCTTCAACAACTCCTTCTTTGGAGCCTCTCAAGAAAAAGCAGAAGTTGGACCAAAAGGCTTCCTCGACAGTTTTGGTGCCAGATCCGACAGCCCCTTCTTCAGCTCCTAGCACCTTGGATCTGACAGCTTTACCTAAGACGAGGTACTCTCCCACTGTAGACCCAGTACTGTCTAGAGTTTCATCTCCATTTCTGAAACTCCGACATTCAAAATCACCATCCTTGGCATGTCTTGCCAAAGTCTTCGGAGCCAGATGACTCTGAGCTTAAAGTAGTCCTGTCAGATCAGAGGTGTTGGGTTTGACTTCAAACTTTTCAGAGCCATCTCTACCACTTGGAACTTTGGCACTGGAGAGCTCAGCTCACACTTCTGCTTCAGGCAGATTACTTTTGGGGTGGAGGGATTCATTGGGCCAGAAGCCCGGCTTCTCAGCTCCATTGTCTTCCTTTTTCCCCTGGAGCATTCTGCCTTTGAGGTGGTAAAGAGGATTTTCTCCGATCCAGCAGAGTGGATGGATCCTGCCCCCTCGGATTTTCCTTCCAGATGCCAGAGATGTTCTTCGTGTTTCACTGTTGCAGTCATTACATTTGGGTAATCTGCTGGCAGGTTGCCCCTCAGTCGGCCTGATTAACAAAGTCTTGGGTCCTGCGTCGGTTGCTGTCCCTTTTTTTTGTGACGTCAGGTCGTCAGGGGTATAAAACATGCAGCTGATGCCATTACATTAGTCTTTCTTGCCATGCAGTGCCTGAAGCAGAAGCAGTTCGCAAGTGCCAGTCGGCCGACTCCTGAAATTTTCGAGTTTCAGATCCGAAGTCTTCAACTAAAAGCGAAGTACCCCATTGGGGAAACTTTTTCTTGCTTCTTACCGATGTCAGTAAAAGTTAATAATTGCATTATTTCTGGGAAGCAAATACCTCATAAGGATTTTCATTTGTACTGTATTCCTTGCTTAGGCCCTGACCACAACGTACCTTGCTGTCGGTTCTGTGCTTTATTTAATCAATGCACTATTAAACGTTAGTATATTTTTGCCTCTAAATATTTTGGCTCACGCTTTAATTATCCAGAAATGTCGTCGGTTAGCAATCCGACTACCAGAATACCTAAAAAACACAAAGAAAAAGACAGAGACAGGCCGTTGAGGTCCAAAATTGCCAACGACGCTTCTCCTAAGCCAGTTCGCCGGTACTCAGTGAGGCGCTTTCGCAGCCCCTGATACCTGCTACTTCTGATTCTCAGCCCTCTACTGAGATCCATTCGGAGTCCGGAATGCAGCGAGATGCTTCACTTATGGAACCCACGGATGTCTCTACCTTGGATGGGTCTGGAGCCGCTGTGCAGGTACCGGCTTCTGAGGGTGTTTTCAGGCCTACAGATGTGTATATTAGACCGACGCCATCTTCAAAACTAAGGCCAAAATCTCAACCTATGCCTAAAAAAACGATGCCTGGGCCAGATGTGCAGGACCCTATGCCTAAAAAACAAATGATCAAAATGGCTGAAGATTTAATTACTCTGATCAGGGTAGCCAAACCCCCCCCGCCCCCCTTCTAAGAGGCCTAGGCAAGATGTTGATTATGAATCTTCTGAACAGGATTCTTTTTCTTCTGACTCTTTCAATGAACAGGATTTGTCTATATCAATCAAAAAGAAATGCTAGCTGTACAGAAAGCACTGACAGCCTTCAAGAACTACCTTCATCCAGGACAGTTAATGATAAAGATAGACAACACCACGGTTATGTGGTCCATAAACAAGCAGGGGGGTACACACTCCTACCCCCTATGCAGACTAACCAATGGCATTGTGGAACACGGCATTGACCTATCAAGTACAACTACAAGCTCAATTCCTGCCAGGAAAGCTGAATACTCTGGCAGACGAACTAAGCAGAAATCTCATGGACCCACACGAACGGAAACTGGAACCACGGATTTTCAAAATGTTGACACGCAAATGGGTGAGCCTAGACATAGATCTTTTTGCCTCACCCCAGAACTATCAGTTGGACAAATTTTGCACAAGAACTCATCACAAAAAAGCCTAGAAAGTGGATGCTGTATCCATCATCTGGAAAACCCTGTCAGTCTATGCCTTTCTTCCTCTGCCTCTGCTCTCCAAAGTTCTACTAAAAGTCAAACAGGACAAACTAAAAATGATTTTGATTGCTCCAGACTGGCCTCGGCAACACTGGTACCCACTCATGCGCAATGTGTCACACCTTCCACAGTGGCACCTGCCTCAGACACCTTACTGTCTCTGCAGAACAACCAAATTCTGCACACTCGGCTCCAAACTTTGAATCTTGTAGCATGGCTAATCACCTAAATTCACCCTTAGCATCCCTCAGTAAACCTGTGATGAATGTCATTTTGGAGGTGAGAAGACCTAGTACTAGAAAATCGTATGCTGACAAATGGAAGGGATTCTGTGCCTGGAATCAATCTCAAGGGATAAAGCATAGCAGTGCCCAGCATTCCTCAGATTTTGCAATACTTAACTGAGATGCTTCACAAGGGCCTGTCCTTTTCTTCCATAAAAATCCATGCCTCAGCCATTTCAGCTCATTACAACACAGAACCTCCCCTCTTCTCTTATCTTCTGCTAAAGCAATATCTCAGAGGGGCCAAAAACTTAAGACCACCCAGGAGAGCTCCAACCCCTGCCTAGGACCTTAATTTTGTATTGGAGAAACTCGCTCTCCGTCCTTTTGAGCCAGCTGCTACTGCAGACATAAAATATCTCTCCTGGAAAACAGCTTTCCTTTTAGCAGTCACTTCAGCTAGAAGGATTTCTGAATTACAGGCTGTTATGGCAGTGGAGCCTTTCATCATTTTTCATTTGGACATGGTATCTCTGAGGACCAATCCACTGTCATGCCTGAGGTGGTATCCAGTGTGGCTCTTAATCAGACCATTCATTTGCCAACTTTCTTTCCCAATCCACAGAACAAGGGGGAGCGGATTCTGCATTCATTGGATGTACACAGACAACTTAGATTTTACCTAAACAGGACTAAATCTCAGAACAACTGCTGGTGGTATTTGCTGTAGGGGCAGAGGAAAAGGCTATTTCAAAGCAAACCATTTCCAAATGGATAAGCCATTGTATTCGTTTCTGCTGTATGCACCATGGAAAAACTATCCCCCAGGGAATCCGATCCCATTCCACCAGGGCTGCATCTACTTCAACAGCCTTTCTCAGAGGTGTTCCTACTAGGGACATTCTAGAAGCTGCTACCTGGAGCTCACTTCATATGTTCACCAAACATTACCATTTACCTTTCTTCTCTAAATCCAGAGCTGGCTTTGCCTCTGCTGTCCTGCAGGGCCATATAGCTGGTCCTAATGCTGTATAAATCCATCCTCCCAACCATAGCTTCAGAAATCTACCCAAATGTAATGACTGCAATAGTGAAACACGAAGAACATAGTACAGTTGTATACACTTACCATAAATGTAGATGTTCGAGTGTATTCACTGTTGCAGTCCTGGTTAGCCTCCCTCCAAACCCCTGTTTTTCTCTTACTATACCTCTACGTTCCTTAACTATGCTTAAAGGCCTTTTGGGTGTGTTTGCTTTTGTTTGGAGGTATATTTTTGTGTTTTTAATTACTTAAATATTTGGCTCCCCATTTGGGGGGCACCTGACATCTGGGGCAAGAAAAACTGATGTAATGTCGTCGGCGGCATGTTTTATACCCCTGACAACCTGACATCATGGAAGAAGGGACAGCAACTGAAGCAGGACCCAAGACTTTGTTAATCAGGCCGACTGAGGGCAACCTGCCAGCAGATTACCCAAATGTAATGACTGCAACAGTGAATACACTTGAACATCTACATTTATGGTAAGTGTACACAACTGTGCTTTATGCACTTAGCGTAATGTTATGTCTGTGTTGTCAATTTTCATTCTTCCTCAACTTCCCACACACCAACCCCCAACCTTGCTCATAAATGAGTTCTGGAAGACTGAGAAATTATAAGGACACCACTGTCCTTCTTGAGCTCCACAGATGGCTTATTCTGTTAGTATTTTCTGTAGTATTTCTTTCTACATTTTATAAGATAGCAAACAAGACCTGAGGTATATTAGGGGTTGGTGCATTATGGGTAAAGGAGGAGCTCGAGAGCTTTTTGGTGGCCTTGAGTTATAGTAACAGCTGAGTCGGAACCGAGGTTCAGATCCTTACCCAACAGTTGAGGAAGAATGAAATGGACAACACAAATAGAACGTTATGGTAAGTACATAACTTCTTGTTATTGTTACCTTCTTCAGTACAATCTTTCATGTAACTCTTAATTACCATAGTGGAGGTTTTTCTTCTCTCCCTTTTACACTTTGTAGTGTATCTCTGTATTACCATTGCTGGTGTTTTTTCTCCCTTTCACTTTTCATACTATTGTTCATGTTATACTTAAACTTTTGTTTTCTTTCTTTTTTTGTAGAATAGAATGAGCATGGCAAAAAACCTTCAGGTTTTAAAAAAAAAATGCAAAAAAATGTGGGCACAAGCTTCCATTATCTGATGCACATGATTGGTATGTGTATTGTTTGGACTCTGACCATCTTAAAGTGGATTGCGTCATATATAAATTGTTTAAACCCAGGGTGGTTGTAAACAAATTAATATTGAAAGGTCTGCTTCCTTCGACCTTTTCAGAGGCTATAGCTGGGACTCAGCCTCCCAGACCAGACACCAAGGAGCAAAGATAGATGCCATCAAATCCATCTGGCTCTTCTACTCCTTCCTTAGATCCAATACTGGAATCGACCCGTAAGAAGCCCAAGAAGATGGATTCAAAACCTTCATCTTCTGATAAGCCAGCATCAGATACTAGATCTGCTTCCTTGGGTCTCTGATCTGAAGCCCCTTCCCCAAACAAGGTATGCATCCTCTTTGGATCTGGTACCTTCTGAAGTCCTCTCACCCTTCTTAAGAGACGAGCTGGCATTCCAGATCCCCCTCTGTGGCCTCATCCTCTCATTCTTCCAGGATAGTGACAGAAGTTGGCATGGATAGAATGATGAGGAAGTTTCTCCTGGCACAGATTCAGATGGGAGTTCTTCCGACTTATGCTTCTTCAGATCAGGATACCCTTACCAGCACTGCATTGCCTATCATGTTGCCTTCTCTGATCCGACCTGTGGCTTTGGAGTCCTTTGATCTGAGTTTTTCGGAACTGTCTCTCTTATCCAGAGATCATTGTATCTTCAGCTCCAATACATTCCTTGAGTGCACCAGCTCCGAGCCTGTTGAAGCTGGATTACTCTCTGAGCCGAAGCACCTTTGTTGTGTCCGAGGCATTGGCATCAACTCTGAATTTGTTGGAGCCATCTCTGCCCCTCGGAGCTTTGGCATTGGACAGCTCTGCTCCGTCCTGTGCCTTGGGTGCACTGCCTTTGGGTCAGAGGTTGCCAATGGTCTGAAAGCATGGCTTCTCTGCTCTGTTGGCCTCCTTCTCCATGGAGTGCCCTGCCTTGTAGATGGTAGAGAGAGTATTCTCTGCCTCTGCAGGACATATGGATCTCTCCTCTGGATCCCATATGTCTTTCTGCCTTGAGTCTCATCACTTTACTCCACAGAGACAGCCAACCCAAATTCTCTAGGCTATCCAGCAGGGTATTTCTATTTCTTCTGATACTTCTCCAGAACACCCCACTGAAGAGGTCCTTTGGAATAGAAAGTGCAAGAGGCAGCACTTAGACTGAAGATGTCACTTTTGATGAGGGGGAAGGGTCTCCAAGATTACCACCTGATGACGTCTCCTTTGGAGATATTCTAAAAACCCTCAAGCAAAGGGTGAATAGTCTATCGATAACCCTTCTCAAGAGGATTTGGTATTCGTGGAAGCTTTTGGGTCTGACCCATCTACCTCCTGGTGACTCTGCCTGTGGATAAGCTTATTTATTTTTGTTGACTGGGCTAGTCTAGCTGGATACATATCCATTTTCAGCTGAGGCCCGGGGAGAAAAGCTCCATGTACAAATTCATTAAGGTATTAAAAACTTAGCAAAAAAAAGACTAGCTACAATTGTACAGCATAACAAGTACAGACGTTAGTATTGTGAACACTGTACAGAGACATTAGAGTAGATATAGCATAATCATATTTTAATTCTACAGAGGGGTTGCAAATACAATCATGCAACAGTTAACATAATTAAGCATCAACATTCATTTGAGAGACAAGAAACTTAAATCCAAAATCACAAAGTAAGGGAAAGAAAAGAAAAAAAGAAAAAGAAAAAAAATAAATTAGAGTCAGTGCAGGACAAAGAGCAGGTAAAAAAGGGGTTGGTAGTCAAAAGTCAGTGACTCACAGGGGTGGGGTTTGTTAAAAAGCATGAGAAGAGGTGGGCGAAAAAGTAAAAGTATGTTTTAATCAGGCTTAGAGCAGGGACAAAGCCATTGTCCTTTTAGGTAATATCTGAGGTGTTTCTTAAAGAGTTGTGTAGAGGAAAGAGAAGTGAGTGTGTCAGGAAGCTTGTTCCAGATTCTACCAACCACATTGGAAAAGAGTGAATCTCCTGCTTTGTTATTTGATATATTGTTGGCAATGTGTAACTTGTTAGCTGAGCATAGTGTTGTAAGATTTTTGTATGGGGAGATCAGATTAGAAAGGATAGAGGTGTTAGTAGGGTGGTGGAGAATTTTTTGAGCAATCAGAAGTTGATTATATTGTAGTTGGTTCTGTAGTTCTAACCAACTGAGTTGTTGCAGGTTGCAGCAGTGGTGGGTTCTATAAGAGGAGCCAGTGGCAAATCTAGTTATGTTATTATAGCTCATTTCCAGCTTAGAAAGATTATGTTTAGATAGATTGGTATATATGGCAGATGCATAGAACAGGGTAGATGTAAGCTGAGTCTGGGCAATAGATTTCCTAGCTAATGGGGTAAGAAAGGGTTTAATTCTGTACAGAGAGCCTAGTTTTTTATTGATGGTTTTTTTAGTATTGTTAACATGGTCATCGAAGGTAAGGTTATGGTCAATAGTTATTCTGAGGAGACGAGCAGTAGAGTCTGGGGAAATACAAGTACCATTGTTAGAGGTAATGGTAAAGTGGATTTGCGGTGATTTTTGGGTGGGAGTAAATAGTAAAAGTTTTGTTTTTTGGGGGTTAAGGAGGGAGGCAGCATTGGTAAACCATATTTCTACTTTATTAAATACAGTTTGGGTAAGGGTCTGGAGGGAGAAGGAAGATTTGGAAGTACAGATAAGTGTAGAGTCATCAGCATATTGTATACAGGAAGTTTGTGGAAAAGCAGTATGGTGATCATTAATGAAAATGGAAAAAAGAAGAGGTCCTAGGATAGAGCCTTGGGGTACACCAGTGTCCACTGGGAGGGGTGTGGATAGTTTATTGTCCCAGAGTACTGCCTGCTTTCTGTTTTCAAGATAGGATTTAAACCAAAGGATTGCTTGTTGGTCAAGATGTTGTGCTTTTAGTGTATTGATAAGTAGGTTATGATTAACCATGTCGAAGGCTTTTGATAGATTGATAAATAGAGCAGATGAGAGAGAGTTGTTGTTTCGATTCTTGTTAATACAGTCAGTAAAAGTTAGCAGGGCAGATGTAGTAATATGAAAGGGTCTGAAACCGTGTTGGCAATTAGCAAGCAAGTTATTGTGGAGAAGATGCTGAAGTAGTTGATGGTGGATACATTTTTCCATGATTTTAGCTAAAGGGGAGAGTAAAGCAATTGGATGGTAGTTGGAGATTTCAGTGGATTTACCTCCTTTGTGTAAGGGGATTATATGGGAGATTTTCCATAGAGAAGGGATGTAACCTTCTGAGATAGTTCTGTTTATAAGGATGGAAACAGGGTATGCGATGGCTTTAGCAGCGATTTGAAGGTATTCTGCTGGGAGACAGTCAGCAGAAGGGGGGTGCAAGGTTTAAGTTTTTGAAGGAGTTTGCAGATAAAGGTAGTTGGTACATAAGCTCATTGATTTGATCTCTAGGTGGGCATGGAAGGAACAAGACACTGTTGAGCCGATCCCCAAGAGACAAGACAGGATTGTGGCACCACCAAAAGGAAGAGAGTTTTGGAGCTAGGGAGTACTTATAGATGCCATGGTCATGACAGCGACCACGAAGAAAGAACTTGCCAGACAGTTATTCTGTTCATCCCCCTAACAGGAAGTCAAGGGCGATGGACAGATTTGGGAAGTGTGCACATGCTTCAGTGACCTTTGTAGTCAGGTCGCTGAATTATTTGGTGCACTTGACTAGATTGCAGAGGGATTTGATTAAAGAACTCCAAATCCCATGCTGGGACCAGTACTTCTGAGACTCAGACCTCTGTTGCCTCACAGTTGGCTGCCCTGCAGTTGATCTGTAAGAGGCTCATTTCACAAGCAGCAGAAGGTACCTCAAGGGCTGCAGGTTCAGGCATTTGTATTAGGAGGTATGCTTAGATGTGCCTGTGTGATTTTATGGAGCCCTTCAAGTCCTGTTTTGTCAGTGCACCCTTTGATGGAAGCTCTTTGTTCTGCTGAAGGTAAAAGATACACACTCCAGGGGCAAGCAATATGGTAAGACCCTATCAGCAGTGGGCTGCTTTTCGACCCCTCAAAGAACCTTTTCTAGGAATCAATGAAGGGGTCAAAAATGTGGTTCAAAATGTTGCAGGGTCCTTTCCAAGATGCACGTGAAGGTAGTTCCCTCAGGAACGGGGGGGGGGCTCAAACACGAGACACCTCCCACGCAACAGATGAGGCCTGCAGAACTAGGGATCTAGAGAGTCCTTTTCTGTCAGACACTATCAGCCCTCCTGAAAAGAGGCCTAGTTGTCCACCCCTGGAGGCAGTCGAGGGACAGTTTTCTCTACACCTGAGAGCCTGGCTAGATGTTACAAGAGATGCATGGTTGCAGAGGATTATTTCCAGAAGTTATATAATTCCCTTTTCCCTACCCACCCCGACCACCTTTGAGCAACATTTCCAGTGTTCCACCTAGTCAGAGAAAACAGCAGCTTTAGAAATGGAAAAGCTGCTAGAGAAAAGATTCTTCCAAGATGTCCCCCCCCCCCCAGACCATATAGAATCCGGAGCTTATTCAAGATTCTTTTTAGTGCCAAAGAAAACAGGGAACTTGGAGATAAGTTTTGGATGTCAGTGTTCTGAATAAGTCAGTCCAGTACACTAAGTTTCAGATGGTCACAGTTCAGTCCATTTTGCCTTTCCTGCACAAGGATGACTGGATGTGCTCAATAGACCTTCAGAATGCATACAATTACATAAAAATTGAACAGACGATCAAGGCGGTATCTTCATTTCAGGCTGGGAACCAGTCATTACTAGTTCAGAGCACTGCCCTTTGGCCTCACCACAGCCCCCAGGGTGTTGACATAAATGGCAATAGTAGCAGCTCACTTGAGACTGCAGGGATTCTGGGTGATGTTCATCGTGTTACCCTGCTGCAGTCATCATACTTGGGTTATCCTGTTGTCAGGCGGTCCTGCAGTCAGCCGGAATTCCAAAGTCTTGGTCCGGCGTCGGTTGCTGTCGCCTCATCCCTGCCGTCACTGCGCCAGGTGTATATATAATACAACCGACGCCATTTTCTTCAGTCTTTCTTGCCGCACGGTGCCTGAAGCAGAAGCAGTTCGCAAGTGCCGGTCGGTCGACTCCTGAGATTTTCTATAAAGCTAAGTACCCCATTGGGGAAACTTTTCTTGCCTCAGACCGATGTCAGAAAAAGTTAACAATTGCATTTCTTGTGGGAAGCAAATACCTCATAAGGATTTTCATTGTTATTGCATACCTTGTCTAGGCCCAGACCACGACGTCACTTCTTGTCGGTTTTGTGCTAGGTTTAATAAGCGTACTATTAAAAGACGATTTGATTTCGCATGACACTATTTTGGTAGAAAATTTAACTACACCTTGCCGTTGGAGCAACCGACTACCGGCGTGCACAAAAAACACAGGATAAGGACAGACAGCCCAGGTCTAAGCCAGATTTCGAGACCTCGGCTGATCCGGTCTCCAGTTCTCAGTGAGGATCCGACGCAGCCCCTGACTACTGCAGTTCTGGAACCCGAGACCGCTACGGAAATTTTGACGGATTGTACCAGGCCGATGCAGCCTTTTACAGGCCCTTCCGACGACTTTACTTCTAAAGACGTCGGTGCTACAGAAACGCCATTGGTTTCTGAAGGTGTTTTCAGACCGACGACTCTCACCATTAAAACATTTTCTAAGTCGAAGACTCCTTCTAAATCTAAAAGAACTGCACTTCAGTCTCCTGTTAAAGGCCCTATGCCTAAGAAACAGATGCTGAAAATGGCTGAAGATTTGATTTCTTTAATCAGGGGTTCACAGCCCCCTCCTGACAAAAGGCCTAGACAAGAGGAATATTCTGCTTCCTCTGAGCAAATGTCCATTTCTTCAGACTCCTCTGAGGACCAAGACTATTCCTTCTCTCCTTATGAAGATTCTGATGCTGAGGACTCTATTCCCTCAGCTTCTCCACCTGAAGACTACTCCTTTGGGGAAACTTTACACACTATGAGGGAACATTTTCACTGGGAAGGTCAGGACTACTCTGATTCAAAGAAAAGGCTCAGAGAGATGTCCTTCAAGGATGCATCTGCAGTCTTTACAAATGGGTTGTCCTGGCCTCAGGCAGCCCTTGACTGCAGATGCATACCTCTCGGACATCTACATTTATGGTAGGTACAAAACTGTACTTTTCTTTTACTCCCCCAACACAGACCCCTTGCCATCCCACCAGTTTTGGATATTGTGGATGATGTCTATTTAGAATCTAGTTTCAACCCAGACTCTCTACCTCCTGCTCCGGCTAAGCCTGACAGATACTACAGAGTGCCTGATTCCCACAAATTTCTTTACAAAAGCCCAGTAGCTGACCCAGAGACGATCTCCCAGGGTCCTAAGGGGGCTAAGGCTTCTATGGCTAAAAACCCAGTTCCTTCTGAGAGGGATTCCAGAGCACTAGACAGGTGGGGGAAAAAGTTTTACACCTCAGCCACACTAGCTATGAGGGCACTGAATTGTCAATTTCATATGCTTAAGTATCAGCCATTTCTAATCTCTCAGTTAAAGCAAAGAATAACCTCCCTCCCCCAACAAGCTGAATTGAAAGAAGTACACGATCTGTTGCATGCCCCTGAGCAGGTGGGCAAACATACCTTACAATGTTGGTTTGATTCTTTGGAGGCCTCCTGCAGAGCAGCTGTCACTGGGTCTGTTATACATAGGCATGCTTGGTTAAAGGAACAAACTCTGCCTGATCACGTTAAAGCAAAAATACTAGATGCTCCCTTACAGCAGGATGTTCTTTTTGGAGTTAAAGCAGAAGAAGTTTTAAAGAAAATGGAAGATAAGTCAAAATCTATGCAGACAGTCAAAGATTTCCTACAAGTACAATCCCCTCACTTCATCAGAAACTGGCCAACAAAAAATTGGTCCTTTCCAGCCACTGACAGACCGCAGAGGGGTAAATACAGGTGCCCAAGGGGCAGAGGGCAACCACAAGCCCAGTATAAATCTCGCCAATGGGGCACTACACCACAGAAGGGAGGAGAAGACAGGTCTCAATCCACCAGAAGGCAAACTCAATGACTTGAACCTCATCTGGCCAAGCAATACTCTCTTGGCAGCCCCCTTGGGGGGAAAACTCACACTTTTTGCAGACAACTGGCACATTGTCACAAAGGACAAATGGGTCCTAGACATAATTTTACGAGGATACAGATTCCACTTTCACACCTTGCCAATGAAAAGAGGAATGCCAAACCTACCACAAAATCAATGGGCAGAGGCACAAAAGCAAATTACAGCTCTCATGGACATGAGAGCCATTCAACTGGTACCTACTCGAGAGCAAGGCCAAGGATTTTTACTTAAGACTCTTTCTAGTGCCCAGAAAGGACAATGCTTGGAGACCAATTCTGGACCTTTCAATTCTAAACACTTACTTACAAGTACCCAAATTCAAGATGCTAACACTACAGCAGCTACTTCCCATGTTGGGCAAGGAAGCATGGCTAGTAACGTTGGACCTCATGGAGGCATACCTGCATGTCCCTATCAGGCAAAGTTGCAGAAGATACCTCTGTTTCATTGCAGGTTCAACCCATTACCAATTCTCTGCACTGCCCTTTGGCTTATCTACTGCGCCCAGAGTTTTCACAAAATGCCTGGCACCAGTAATTGCATACTGCAGACAAAGAGGAATTCAAATATATCCATACCTGGACTGCTTCATCCAAGCAGAAAGCAAAGACATTCTCTTACATCATCTGGCCTTTGTAAAGCATCTACTAAACTGTCTGGGGTACACAGTAAACTAAAAGAAGTCAAAACTAGTACCCTCACAAAAAATGACATTCCTGGGTGCCAGCTTGAATACAACGGCCTAGAAGGCTCATCTTACGCCAGACAAGCAACTACAACTGACTCAATATTTCAAGACAGTGGTAACAAAGACCCAATTAACTGCAAGAAAAATTCTGCAGGCTTTGGGCTTCATGGCATCTTGCATACTAATAATACCATTTGCAAAGCTGCATATGAGGAAATTACAGTGGTACCTAAAAAGCGTATGGTCTCAACACAGCCACAGCTTGGATACAATGATATCTCTCATTCCCTGCCTACAACAGGAATTTCTATGGTGGTCTCAGGCATGTCACCTCAACAAGGGTCAGCCTTTCACCTTGCCCCCAGCCAGGCAAACTATCACAACAGATGCGTCAGACTACGCCTGGGGGGCACACATGGCAGGACACTGCATTCAAGGCCTATGGACTGCAGATCAAAGAAATCTGCACATAAATTAAAAAGAGATGCTAGCTGTACAGAAAGCTCTTACAGCCTTCAAGGATCTATTACATCCAGGACAACTTGCAAAAAAGACGGACAACACCACAGTAATGTGGTACATAAACAAACAAGGGGGTACACATTCCTACCCTCTATGCAGGCAAGCAATGATCTTATGGAACACAGCTCTGGCCTACCAAGTCCAGTTACAAGCTCAATTCCTGCCAGGACAGAAGAACACATTGGCAGACGACCTCGGCAGAAACATCAAAGATCCCCACGAGTGGAAATTAGATCCACAAATATTTGCAATGATAACTCAAAAATGGGGCCTTCCAAACATAGACCTGTTTGCCAGTCCTCAAAACTACCAACTGACAAAATTCTGTACAAGGACATTTCACCATCAAGCTTGGAAAGTGGATGCTCTCTCTTTCAGTTGGAAAAACCTGACAGCATATGCCTTCCCTCCATTACCTCTCCTCACAAAGGTTCTTTTGAAGGTCAAAAAGGAGAGACCACGACTGATTCTCATAGCCCCAGACTGGCCACGCCAGCACTGGTACCTGCTATTGAAAAATATGGTTCACAGCCCACCTTGGATATTGCCTCAAATACCTCATTTGCTCACACAACAAAACAAACAGATTCTTCACAGCCAGCTCAAAACTTTAAATCTGGCTGCATGGCAAATCAACTAAACATCCAACCAGCTCCTCTTTCACAAGCAGTTCTGGATGTTATTCTGGAAGCCAGGAGGCCAAGCACCAGGAAGGCTTATTCGGACAAATGGAAAAGGTTTTGTGCCTGGAACCAAGCTAAAGGCCAAGACACAATTCAGCCTCACATGCCTCACATTCTACAGTATTTAGCTGAGATGTTGCACAAAGGACTTTCCTTTTCCTCAATTAAAATCCATGCTTCAGCTGTTTCAGCTCACTATGACACGGATCCACCTTTATTTTCACATCCTCTTCTAAGGCAGTTCCTCAGAGGGGCAAAAAACATTAGACCACCCAGGAGAGCTCCTACACCAACATGGGACCTCAACTTTGTTCTGGAAAAACTAACGCTACCTCCCTTTGAACCAGCTTTCTCTGCAGATCTTCAGTTCCTATCATGGAAGACTGTCCTGCTCCTAGCTATAACTTCAGCTAGGAGAGTCTCAGAACTACAGGCACTAATGGCAGTGGAACCTTTCCTCATTTTTCATCAAGACAGAGTTTCTGTATGAACTAAACCTTCCTTTATGCCTAAGGTGGTTTCCAGTGTAGCTTTAAATCAAACCATCCACTTACCCACCTTCTTCCCCAATCCACAGAACAAAGGTGAGAGACTCCTGCATTCCTTGGACGTTCACAGGCAGCTTCGTTACTACTTGGACAAAACTAAGGCTTTCAGAAAAACTGACCAGCTCTTTGTATCCTATGCTACAGCTTCTCAAGGGAAGGCTATATCTAAGCAAACCATTTCTAAATGGATAGGTCACTGCATATGTTTCTGCTATACCCATCATGGGAAACCAGTTCCTGCTACCATTAGATCCCACTCTACCAGGGCAACATCTACCTCTACAGCCTTTCTCAGGGGGGTTCCAACCAAGGAAATTTTAGAAGCTGCAATTTGGAGTTCAGTACACACCTTTACCAAATACTATCACTTACCTCTTTACTCTAAGTCCAGGGCGGGCTTCGCCACTGCAGTTCTGCAGGGCCTTATTGCCTCTACTAACCCTCTATGATACCTCCCCCCTACCTTAGCTTTGGGATTCAACCCAAGTGTGATGACCGCAGCAGGGTAACACGATGAACATAGTACAGATGTCCTTCAAGAATGCAACTGTAGTCCTGACATATGGGTTGTCCTGCCTCAGGCAGCCCTTCGGTCAGCCGGATTCCAAAGTCCGGGTCCAGCGTCGGCCGATGTCGCCCACTCCCCGACGTCAGAGCGGCTGGGGTATAAAGGCATCCGCCGATGCCATCTTCTTCAGTCTTTCTTGCCGCGCGGTGCCCGAAGCAGAAGCAGTTCGCAAGTGCCGGTCGGTCAGCTCCTGTGTTTTCAGTTACTGAAGTCATCAAAAAGTTAAGTACCCCGTTGGGGAACATCTTTCTTGCCTCAGCTGATGTCAGAAAAAATTGAAAAGGTTAATAATTGTTTGTCTTGTGGTAAACAAATACCTCATAAGGACTTCCATTCTTACTGCCTTCCCTGCCTGGGCCCAGACCACGACATCTCGGCCTGTGCTGCCTGTGCTTGCTTTAATAAGCACGCACTCAGGCGCCGGGCAGAATTTGCCGAAGACTTTTTTGGCGAAAATTACGCTTATATCATGCCGTCGGAACAACCGACAGCACATATTTCCAAAAAACGCAAGGACCGGGACCGACATCCTCGGCCCGCGTCGTCCACCGATACCACGCCTAAGACTTCCGCGAGTGCATCGGACTCTTCAGAGGCGGTAATTCAACCGCTCCAGGCCGACGACACCGCTTTACCGCGTACTTCGGTCTCGGAGGTTTCCCCGGTGCCGGTTGTTGATTTTCCTCCTGAAACCGAAGCTCAAGATTTACCTGACACCATACCAGTGGATAAAGTTACTCCTGCACGTGGGGTAGCTAGGCCACCGGTCTCCATGTCCATCAAGACCTACACACATGCTAAGGCTGCCAGCCAGGCTAAGGCCCATCCTCCTAAAACTTTTTCCCAGGGCCCCTTTTCTGATAAACAGATCATGACCCTAGCTGCAGATCTAATCTCTCTAATCAGAGGTTCTCAGTCGCATCCAGACAGAGATTCTCAGCCTCCTGCAGATAAAAGGCCTAGGACTCAGCAGACAGATACCCTCTCTTCAGATGAAGCCTCTAGGGATTCAGAGCACTCGGATACCCAGGAAGAATCCTTCCAGGCCTACGAGGACTCTGATGCTGAGGAATCAATTCCTTCTGCCTCTCCTCCAGAGGATATTTCTTTCGGAGAAGTTCTCCACTCCATGAGAGAGCATTTTCAGTGGCAGGGCCAGGATTTCTCCGACTCCAGGAAAAGGCTACGTACTTTCCTTAAGTTACCCCAGCACAGGCCTTTAGCTATTCCACCAGTGTTAGATGTATTGGATGATGTGTACTCAGACTTCAGTGCTTCCCCTGATTCTCTCCCTCCTGCTCCTGTCAAGCCAGACAGATATTACAGGGTTCCTGAAACTCATAAGCATCTCTTTAAGGCCCACTCTGTGGATCTAGAAACTATTTCTCAGGGGCCCAAAGGAGTGGCTACTTCCTCGGCCAAAAACCCTTTGCCCGCAGACAGGGAATCAAGGTCCCTGGAGAGATGGGGCAAAAAAGTTTATACCTCTTCCACCCTTGCCATGAGGTCACTTAACTGTCTTTTTCATATGTTTCAGTACCAGGATTACTTAATGGATGATTTGCAGAAAAAGTTCCAGGATTACTTAATGGATGATTTGCAGAAAAAGTTAGCCTCTCCTGAGCCTATAGATAGAAAGGCATTGCAGGATTTGGATCATAACACTCAGCAGGTTAGCAATCATTTTCTTCAGTGTGGTTATGATGCATTGGAAGCTTCATGTAGGGCAGCTATGACAGGGGCCGTTATACGTAGACATGCTTGGCTGAAAGAACAGCCACTGCCAGACCATGTTAAAGTAAAGCTCCTAGATGCACCTCTGGAAAAACAGAAGCTTTTTGGTGCTAATGCACAGGATGTGTTGAAGTCTATTGAGGAAAAGGCTAAATCAGTACAGACAGTCAAGGATTTCCTCCAGGTTAAGCCACCCAGATTCAGCAGGAATTGGCCTTCAAAGAATTGGTCCTTTCCAGACACTGACAAGTTTCAAAGGGGAAAAAACAGGCGTGCTCGAGGTAGAGGGCAATACCGAGGCTCCTACAGGGGCCGCCAATGGCAACCACCAAATCAGAGAAGTGGCGCAGGAGTTCAGCTGCACCACAGGGACAATCACAATGACTTGACTTTCACTCCACCGACCAAGGCTCAAAGAGAAGCACCTCTAGGCGGAAAATTATCCTTATTCTCAAAGAACTGGCACATTTTAACCAAGGACAAATGGATTCTGGACATAGTAGACAAAGGTTACAGGTTCCACTTCCATACCTTACCAACGAGACAAGGCATGCCAAACCTGCCACAAAATCAAAGGGCAGAGGCACTCATACAAGTTTCAAAGCTGTTACAAATAAAAGCAATAGAAAAGGTTCCTCCTCAGGAACAAGGCCAGGGATTCTATTCAAGACTGTTCCTTGTTCCAAGAAAAGAAAAGCAATGGAGACCTATACTGGACTTGTCCGCTCTAAACACTTTTCTCATTGTACCAAAATTCAAAATGCTGACTTTACAGCAACTCCTTCCCATGCTGGTCAAGGGGTCTTGGCTGGTTACTCTGGACCTCAAAGAGGCATACCTGCATGTCCCAATCAGACACAGTTGCAGAAGATACCTCAGATTTCTTGCAGGGTCAGAGCATTATCAATTCTCAGCATTGCTGTTTGGCTTATCTACTGCACCCAGAGTATTCACGAAATGCCTGGCATCAGTAGTTGCACATTGCAGGCTCCAGGGGATTCAAATATACCCTTACCTGGACGACTGCCTTATACAAGCAGACAGCAAACAAACCTTGATAAGAAACTTGGACTATGTCATTCAATTACTACAGGCTTTGGGATACACAGTCAACATTCAAAAATCAAGACTACTGCCATCCCAACAGATTATTTTTCTAGGAGCCAAATTGGACACACAATCACAAATGGCTTTCCTCACAGAGGAGAAACAAGAACATTTACCAGATTACTTCAAAAGCCTAGCAAAGCTCACCCAGCTGACCGCAAGGAAAATCCTGCAGGCCCTGGGGTTCATGGCATCTTGCATTCTTCTGGTACCTCTGGCAAGACTACACATGAGAAACCTACAATGGCACCTAAAAAGCTTATGGTCTCAACACAGCCACAATCTAGAAGATGTAATACCACTCATTCCATGCCTGCAAAGGGAATTTTTGTGGTGGGCTCAAGCAAGTCATTTAAACAAAGGCATGTCTTTCAACAAACCTCTAGCAAGTCAAACCATTACAACAGACGCCTCAGATCACAGATGGGGCATGGAGGGCAGATGCATTCAAGGGCAATGGACTCCCAGGGAAATGCATCTGCACATAAATCAAAAAGAGATGTTGGCAGTGATACATGCAATCGAGGCCTTTGGGAAATCCCTTCAACAAGGTCATCTGCTAATAAGGACAGACAACACCACTGTCATGTGGTATATAAACAAGCAGGGAGGCACTCACTCTTACCCCGTCTGCAGACTAACAATGGCTCTTTGGGAAAAGTCCCTGAAACTGAACATCCACTTGCAATCCCAGTTTGTTCCAGGCAAGGACAATGTTCTGGCAGACAGGCTGAGCAGAAATTTCTTGGATCCGCACAAATGGATGCTGCATCCACACATTTTCTCACAAATAACAAGTGCATGGGGAAGACCAGACATAGATCTCTTTGCTTTTCACCTCAATCATCACCTGGAGAAGTTCTGTTCAAGGACGCACCATCCTCTAGCCTGGAGAACAGATGCTCTCTCCTTCAGCTGGAATTCCCTAACAATTTATGCATTCCCTCCTCTACCATTACTGACCAAGGTGTTACTGAAGATCAAAGCAGAACAACCAAAAGGAATTTTGATAGCTCCAGACTGGCTAAGGCAGCACTAGTATCCATTGCTACTGAGCATAACTCACACCAAACCGTGGCCCTTGCCTCAATGGCCTCTGCTTCTAACTCAGCACAATTACAGGACTGTTCATCAAAACCTGCAAACATTGCAGCTGACAGCTTGGAGGGTTCCATGACTTTCACCCATATCTCTCTTTCCGAAAAAGTACAAGAAATCTTGCTGGAAGCACGCAGACCTTCCACCAGGAAAACCTATTCAGCCAAGTGGAAGAGATTCATCATCTGGAATGCCAACAAGGGTCAGGATGCATCAGTAATGAGCATACCACAGATATTAGAATACTTGGCAGAAATGTTTCATAGTGGCCTCTCATATTCTTCCATAAAAATTCATGCTTCAGCAATCTCAGCAAAATACAACTGTGACCCACCTGTGTTTTCGCATCCCTTGCTAAGACAGTTTCTAAGAGGGATAAAGAATATCAAACCTCCCAGAAAACCACCAGTACCTGCATGGGACCTCAATTTTGTCTTGGAAAAATTAACTCTTCCTCCTTTTGAACCAGCAGCATCTTCAGAAATGCAATTTCTCTCCTGGAAAACGGTTTTCCTGTTGGCAGTTACCTTAGCAAGAAGAGTCTCGGAGATACAGGCCCTGATGGCAGTACCTCCCTTTCTCATTTTTCATCAGGACAGAGTTTCTCTAAGAACCAATCCTTCATTCATGCCAAAAGTGATATCCAGGGTGTCTCTAAATCAAGCAATTCACCTGCCTACTTTCTTTCCCAATCCTCAAAATAAGGGGGAAAAGCTGCTGCACACTTTGGACATACACAGACAATTACGCTACTACTTGGACAGAACAAAGACCACCAGAAAGTCTGACCAACTATTTGTAGCCTATGCTGCTGGAGTGCAAGGAAAGGCAATCTCCAAACAAACAATTTCAAAATGGATTGGACACTGCATCAGATTCTGTTACTCTTTCCATGGAAAAGGTGTGCCAGCCAATATTAGGCCACACTCCACCAGAGCTATAGCCACATCCACAGCCTTTCTAAGAGGAGTGGCTACAAAGGACATTCTAGAGGCTGCTACATGGAGCTCCGTGCATACATTTACCAAACACTACAACCTGCCTTTATACTCCAGATCCCGAGCAGGCTTTGCTTCGGCAGTCCTGCAGGGCATTTTAGCTACACCATCCCTTTCTTAGATCCTACCACCCCCAGCTTGGCTATGGTATTCAACCTGTATGTCAGGACTGCAGGTGCATTCTTGAAGGACATAGTACAGTTTTGTACCTACCATAAATGTAGATGTCCGATAGATATGCAACTGCAGTCAGGTTTTCCTCCTCCAACCCTCTGCAATTTTCCTTTTGGGTCCATTCCCCCTTTCCTCTATTAGCTGGGGATATCTGTTATGGTGTATCTGTTTATTACTGTTGTGCATGTCTGGAATTTTTTATCCATTCACCAAATTTAGCCTTCTTTGGAGGGCACCTAGAATCTGGGGCAAGAAACACTGAAGAAGATGGCGTTGGCAGATGCCTTTATACCCCAGCCGCTCTGACGTCGGGGAGTGGGCGACATTGGCCGACGCCGGACCCGGACTTTGGAATCCGGCCGACCGAAGGGCTGCGTGAGGCAGGACAACCCATATGTCAGGACTGCAGTTGCATATCTATCGGACATCTACATTTATGGTAGGTACAAAACTGTACTTTTTGTACCTACCATAAATGTAGATGTTCGAGTGTTCACCCTGCTGCAGTCCAGGTTACCCTCCCTCCATCCCCTCTGATCTACTGGCTTAAACCTCTGCTATACCTTACTGATGTATTTGCTTATAGCTGAAGGGATTTTTGTGTTTGTGCAGTGTTCATTCCATTTGGTACTAATTCTGACCACCTTTTTGGGGGCACCTGACATCTGGGGCAAGAAAAACTGAAGAAAATGGCGTCGGTTGCATTATATATACCCCTGGCGCACTGACGTCAGGGTTGAGGCGACAGCAACCGACGCCGGACCAAGACTTTGGAATTCCGGCCAACTGCGGGGACCGCCTGACGACAGGATAACCCAAGTGTGATGACTGCAGCAGGGTGAACACTCGAACATCTACATTTATGGTAGGTACAAAACTGTACTTTTCTGTACTTGGACAACTGGCTCATAACCTCTCTGACCAGGCATCTACTGATAAGAGCTTGAGATTATATACTCCAGACTTGCTCTCTTCTGAGAATTACCATCAGCCCCAGCAAATCTCAGCTAGAACGTACTGAAACATTAGTGTTCATAGGGGCCTTATTCAACACAATATCAGTGACAGCCTCTCTTCCTCTTCCAAGGGTACAGACTATAACAATGAGTGAGAAGGTCACTGAAAAACCAATCAGTAAAAAAAAATGAAAACTCCAGCAAAACTAGAACTTACACTGAGTGGCCTCCCAAACCTCTTGTATCAGAGGCACATGGGATATATGCAAATGATCCTTAGGAACATCAGGTGTTGTTCAAGGGTACAGACTATCAAATTTCAAGTCAAAAAGGTAATTCAAAATTCTTCTCTTTTGGCCCGATTGATTCTACAAGCCTTGGGATCAATGTCTACAATGGTAGTTTTAGTTCCCCCTAGCAAGAATACTTCAGTGGACATCAGCGACTCGGTGGTCCATTCTCCATCAACGTGTGTCCACCCAGATCAGAATTATCTAGGCATGCTGATTTGTGCAGATGAGGTTCTTCAAAGCTGTTACTTCATTTTTCCTCAGCCCAAGGCCATAGTGACTACGGATGCTTCCCAAATTGGGTGTGGGGCAGTTTTTGAGAAAGACAATCCAAGGCACCTGATCCCCCAAAGAGGCAAACATGCATGTCAGTGTCCTGGAAGTTAGAGCTGTGCTGTTAGTATTGTATGATTTCCAAGAGACTCTCCCTTTTGGGACATTTGTGATGCACAGACAATATGTCTGTTGTTTGGTACATCAACAAACAAGAAGGGACCATAAGTTCTGAGTTTGTGGCAATGAGCAATTTCATCCATTCGATTTCTGATAGCAGTGCACATTCTGGGGAAATCCAGAGTAATAGCAGACAAAGTTGAGCAAGTCCATTTTGTTATCTTACGTATGGTCTCTCAACGTGAACATTGCGGAAAATATATTTCACCTATGGGGCCGTCCATGCTGCATCTTTGCATCTCCCCTCAACAACGTGAAGCAGATTCTTTGCCCTAATCCCTCCACTGGGGGGAAATCACCAAGAGACGCTGTCTTTCATGATTGGCCACCCACTGTCTTCTATGCGTATACCCCAACCCCCTTAATCCCCAAATTTCTGCAGAAAGCTTCCCGGTTGAAGAGCATAGCCATCCTCATTGTCCCTTATTGGCCTTGACAAAGTTGGTTCCCCTTTTTTGGCATCATGTAGTTTACCCTCTATGGATTCTGTATCCAGTTCCAGACCTCCTGTATCACTTGACAGACATGATTCACCCAGACATTTTCAGCTTAAAACTGACCTCATGGTTTCTCCACTTCCATTGATAGCTAGACAACCAATGCTCTCTTCCCCCAACTGTCATATTCCTTTGTCTTCCCATAAAGCGTTTACTAGGAAAATGTACATAAGTAAATGGAAAAGATTTGTTTTTTGGGTGCAGCAGAAAGATATTGATCCTTTTTCAGCACCAGTACATAAAGTTTTTGAGTTTTTAGCACTAATCTTTAATAAAGGGGCTAGTTCCTGTACTTTTAAAGTTCAACTAGCTGTCATTTCTAATTTTCGTATAGGAGTTGAAAATTCGACCTTAGCATCATCAAAAATTCGTAAGGCCCTTTAAGGGGTACCGTTCTTTTGAGACCACCTTATAAAGATTCAACTCCACCATGGGACTTTAATGTCGTACTAAAAGCCTGGGTCCATTCTCCTTTCGAAACAGCAGCAAAATGTCACAGTTTTTAACTTGGAAAACTGTATTTTTGTAGCATTACGTTAGCTAGAAGACTTTCAGAACTTCAAGCTTGGTCTTCAATACCTCCTTAGTTAATATTTCGTAAAGACAGGGAGGCATTGCAAACCAGTCCTTCCTTTCTTCCTAAGGTGGTGTCTGACTCCAACATCAACCAGTCAGTTGATCTTCTAGTTTTCTTTCCACATTTCAAAAACAAAGGTGAATACACTACATTTACTGGTTGTTCACAGGCAATTATGTTTTTATTTGCATTGAACAAAGAATTCCAGAAAAACAGACCAGTTGATGTTCATCGTGTTTCACTGTTGCAGTCATTACACTTGGGTTATCCTGCTGGCAGACTACCCGCAGTTGGCCTGAATTCCAAAGTCCTGGTCCGGCATTGGCTGCTGTCGCCTCTTCCCTGACATCAGTGCGCCAGGGGTATAAAAGATGCAGCTGATGCCATTTTCTTCAGTCTTTCTTGCCGAGCGGTGCCCGAAGCAAAGGCAGTTCGCAAGTGCCGGTCGGCCGACTCCTGAGATTTTCAAAATCGAATTTCAGATCCAAAGTCTTCACTAAAGCTAAATACCCCGTTGGGGAAACTTTTTTCTTGCTGCAGTCCGATGTCAGAAAAAGTTAACAATTGTATTTCTTGTGGGAAGCAAATACCTTATAAGGATTTTCATTCTTACTGTATTCCTTGCCTAGGCCCTGACCACGGCGTTGCTAGCTGTCGGTTTTGTGCTAGATTTAACCAACACACTGTTAAGCGTCGGTATGATTCTGCCTTTCATTTCTTTGGCCGAAGATTTAATTATATAATGCCGTCAGAACAGCCGACGACCAGAGTTTATAAAAAGCGCAAGGAAAAGGACAGGCATCCCTGGCCCAAAACCGACGATGAGGCCTCCGCTAGGCCAGTCGCCGGCTCTCAGTGAGGTGCTTTCGCAGCCCGTGATGCCCGCTACCTCAGAGCCACAGGCCTCTTCCGACTCCCACGTGGAGCCAACTAGGCCTCTGGATACTCAAGGTATTGGACACTCGGAAACTATTCCCTCAGATGGGTCCGGAGCTGCTGAGCAGGCATCGGCTTCTGAGGGTGTTTTCAGACCTACACAGTTATATGTCAAGCCAACCTCAGCTTCAAAGGCAAAGACTAAAACAGCTCTAAAGACAAAGAAACAAGTACAGCATTCTCCTGAACAGACTTCCATGACTAAGAAACAGATGCTTAAAATGGCCGAAGACCTAATTACTTTGATCAGGGGTTCCCATCCCCCTCCTGATAAGAGGCCTAGGCAAGAGACAGAATATGACTCTTCAGATCAGGTTTCCATTTCCTCTGACTCCTCCTCTGAACAGGGATACTCTCTTCCTCCCTATGAGGATTCTGATGCTGAAGAATCTATTCCTTCAGCCTCTCCTCCTGAGGATTATTCTTTTGGGGAATCTCTGCATACCATGAGGGAACATTTTCACTGGGAGAGCCAAGATTACTCAGAATCTAAGAAAAGGCTCAGAGACTTTCTTTTATTGCCTCAGCACAGACCTCTTGCTATTCCACCTGTTCTAGACATTGTAGATGATGTATTTTCAGAGTCCGGCCTGTCTCCTGACTCTTTACCCCCTGCAACCTTTAAGCCAGACAGATACTACAGAGTTCCAGACTCTCATAAATTTCTATATAAAAACCCTGCTGCTGACCCAGAAACTATATCTCAGGGTCCCAAAGGGGTCAAGGCTTCCACTACAAAAAACCCTGTCCCCTCTGATAGGAATTCTAGGGCACTGGACAGATGGGGGGAAAAAAGTTTACACTTCTGCTACCTTGGCTGTAAGGGCTTTAAATTGTCAGTTTCATATGCTTAAATATCAACAATACTTAATGTCACTGCTAAAACAGAAAATGTTGACAAATTCTGAATGTTCTGATAACAAGCAAATGCAGGATTTATTGCATGCAACTGAACAAGTGGGAAAGCATACTTTGCAATGTGATTTTGATTCACTGGAGGCCTCTTGCAGGGCCGCTGTTACGGGTTCTGTCTTTAGAAGGCATGCTTGGTTAAAGGAACAGAATTTGTCTGATCATGTTAAAGCAAAATTATTGGATGCTCCATTACAGCATGATACTTTGTTTGGTGTCAAGGCAGAAGAGGTGTTGAAGAAAATGGAGGATAAAGCGAAATCTATGCAGACAGTTAAGGATTTCCTACAGGTACAGCCACCCAGATTTAGCAGGAACTGGCCTTCTAAGAATTGGCCTTTCCAGTGTCAGACAGGCCACAAAGAGGCAGATCCCAGCCCCAAGGCTCATGCAGGCCTAAACAGTGGGGTGCTTCTACCTCCAAAAGTGGAGAAGACAAATCACAGCCTTATAGGAAACAGTCCCAATGACTTTCCTCTGCCAATGCCAAGCACTTATCTTTTGTCGGCACCCTTAGGGGGAAAACTAGCACTTTTTTCACAAAATTGGCACATGATCACCCAGGACAAATGGGTCTTGAATATAGTGTCTCAGGGCTACAGGTTCCACTTTCACACCCTTCCAAAGCCAAAAGGTATGCCAGACCTGCCACACAATCAGTAGGTAGAGGCACAAAAGCAAGTTTCATCCCTCATGGACATGAGGGCTATTCAGCGAGTACTACAGCAAGAACAGGGACAAGGATTTTACTCATGACTTTTCTTGGTACCCAGAAAGGACAAAGCCTGGAGACCAATACTGGACCTGTCTATTCTAAACACTTTTCTGGATGTTCCAAAATTCAAAATGTTGACTCTGCAGCAGCTTCTGCCCATGCTGGGCAAGAAGGCTTGGCTTGTAACTTTGAACCTCAAAGAGGCATACCTGCATGTCCCAATCAGACAATCTTGCAGAATATACCTCAGATTCATAGCTGGCTCAATGCACTACCAATTCTCTGCACTGCCCTTTGGTTATCTACTGCGCCCAGGGTCTTCACAAAATGCCTGGCACCAGTAATTGCATTTTGCAGACAAAGAGGAATCCAAATATATCCTTACTTGGACTACTGCCTTATTCAAGCAGAGAACAAGGACATTCTACTGAAGCATCTGGCGTTTGTAAAAAGATTACTAATGTACCTAGGGTACACAGTGAACGAAAAGAAATCAAAACTAGTACCCTCTCAAGAGATAATATTCCTGGGTGCAAACTTAAATACAACTGCCCAGATGGCTTATCTCATGCCAGACAAACAAAGGCAACTGACTTCTTACTTTGAAATGATAGCAACAAAGACCCAGTTATCTGCAAGAAAAATTCTGCAGGCTTTTGGCTTCATGGCATCCTGCATTCTGCTAATTCCATATGCAAGACTACATATGAGGAAACTTCAGTGGTATCTAAAAAGTGTTTGGACTCAACATTGCCACAGCCTGGAAACATTAATTACCCTCATTCCCTGCCTGCAACAGGAGTTTCGATGGTGGGCACAGGCCCGTCACCACAACAAGGAACAGCCATTCTCTCTACCCACAGCCAGGCAGACACTAACAACAGATGCATCAGATTATGCCTGGGGGGCCCACATGGCAGGAAAATGTATTCAGGGCACATGGCCCGCAAGCCAAATGCATCTTCATATCAATCAAAAAGAGATGCTAGCTGTACAGAATGCCCTGACAGCCTTCAAGGATCTACTTCATCCAGGACAACTGCTGATAAAGACGGACAGTCATACAGTCATGTGGTACATAAACAAGCAAGGAGGCACACATTCCTACCCCCTCTGCAGACAAGCCATGACTTTGTGGAACACAGCATTAACTTATCAAGTACACCTGCAAGCACAATTCCTGCCAGGAAAGACAAATACTCTGGCAGACGAACTAAGCAGAAACCTCATGGATCCTCACGAGTGGAAACTAGATCCACAAATCTTCAGCATGATAACAAGGAAATGGGGATGCCCAGACATAGATTTATTTGCCTCTCCTCACAACTGCTAACTACAGAGATTCTGCACAAGGACTTATAACAAACAAGCATGGAAAGCGGATGCCCTATCATTCAGCTGGAAAATCCTTACAGTATATGCCTTTCCTCCACTGCCTCTCCTCCCAAAGGTACTCCTAAAGGTCAGACAAGAGAAGCCAAAAATGATACTGATTGCCCCAGACTGGCCACGCCAACACTGGTACCCAATCCTAAAGAGCTTGTCTCAAGACCCAGCCTGGACATTACCTCAAATTCCTCATTTACTGACCCAACAAAACAATCAGATCCTGCACAGCCAACTCAGAACCCTAAATCTGGCTGCATGGCAGATAATGTAACCATTCAGAACACACCTCTCTCTAAAGCAGTTATGGATGTTATTTTGGAGGCCAGGAGGCCCATTCCAGAAAATCTGATGCAGAAAAATGGAAGAGATTCTGTGCTTGGAACCAGGCACAAGGAATGGACACACTTGTACCAAATATTCCTCAGATTTTACAATACCTAACTGAGATGCTGAACAAAGGCCTATCCTTCTCATCAATTAAGATCCATGCGTCTGCCATTTCAGCTCATTACAATATGGATCCACCTATTTTTTCACATCCACTGCTAAGCCAGTACCTCAGAGGGAGCAAAAAACAAGTAGAGCCAGCAGACGTTGATCCGAGAATCCAATTTATTGTGAAAGGTTAAAAAACCTACACATTTATGTACAGACCGGTTTCGGTAGAAAAAAAAACACAACCTTCTTCAGTGTATTCAAACATCCATAAATGTGATCAGCTTATATAGAGACAACTACCAGCCTATTGGTGGGTCATAAATTCTCATTAAGACCAGGTGGGAATAATCCCCCTAGTTTAATTATCCATTTTTTCTCCTTGGTGTTGAGAATAGAGTGCCATCCTGTTTTGTTGGTCCTATTCCCTGAAATAATATCAATAATAATAAAGGTAAATTTGGCAGTCCGATGTTCCAAAAAATGTTTATACAGTGCACTGCTGTTTTTCTTATTGCGAATATTACTAAAATGCTCTGATATTCTGATTCTAAGTGGTTGTGAAGTTTGTCCTATGTAAAAAGCACCACAGTGACAGCTAGCCATATAAATAATCCAGCAGTATCCTTCCTTCACCAAGAATGATGCCACAATATAGAGACAAGATGATCAGCTTTAACAATTGGCTTAATGTCTGGTGTCATTCAAAGGGGATCCAGTGTCTGTCTGCCTGGGATGACATGCTTGACAAGCCACGCTGCTTCGCAAGGGACGGCTTGCAGCTGTCACCCCTGGGATTCCGGATATTGGCTAAGGCTCTTGCCACCCCCATAGTGCCTTTTTTAGGCAAGGCTCAAATTCTAAACCTACCACCCTAGAAAACAAAAATGGGAAGAAACTGAGGGTAATGCTGCTCAGTGCCAGAAGTCTAAATCTCAAAATGCACGCACTCGAGGCCCTTCTCAGTATGGAGAACATTGATGTCTGTGCTGTAACTGAAACCTGGTTCAAGGCTCCTGAGAGCACCCCGGCACTATTAGGTTTTACCTCATATCATGCGTTCCGGCCCCAAAACCCGGACCACACCACAAAAGGAGGGAGTGTATCCATATTCATAAAGGATACCCACACCTCCAGGTTGGTGGCAACGCACGAAGCTTCGGAAACCATCCAGGTGCAACTAACCATAGGCAAAACTGCTCTACAAATTGTAGCATGCTACAGGCCACCCTGTCAAACTCAGGAACCCCACACAGCCTTCCTGAAGACACTGGAGGGTATAAATGTATCTCCAAACACCATCATATTGGGTGACTTCAACTACCCGAATATAGACTGGGAACATTACTCAAGCCCTAACTTTCTAGCCCAGCGGTTCCTGGAGTTCATAAATTCAAATGCCATGGAACAGCTGTCACTGTTCCCACGAGAGGAGAAAATATACTAGATCTCATTATCACAAACATGGGGACAAAATGCTCCACACTGGAAGTATATCCCTCATTGGTGAGATCTGATCATAAACTAATCTCACTGGAAGTCCACATCCCGCCCCCACCCCAAACAAAAAAGACCACAGTGAAGAACTTCTCTAAAGCAAACTTCACACTACTCAAGACTGGTGTGGTATCCTTCAAGGCCCCTGAGCCAGTGGAAACCACAACCCAAGCTGCAGAAGCCCTTACAAATGCCTTCTATGAACACCTCCAGGACTGCATGCATCAGGCAATCCCAAATAAAACCAAGATTTTTTCCACAAAGGGCAAATGTCCAGTCTGGTGGACCCCAGCCATTAACAAACTTTACAATAAGAGGAGAAAGCTATTACATGATAGAACAAAATCCATAAAAGGGAAGTCGCCCCTGATCATTATTAGTAAAAAAATACGAGCACTCATAAAATCAACTAAGGCCAATTTTGAGAGAAAAATTGCCATGGATTCAAAGGACAATCATAAGGCCTTTTTCAACTATGTTAGGAACCTGGGTGGAAACTCCCAGATATGCTCAGAATTAGTCCAAAATGATACAAAAATCACTGAACCCACAGACATTGCCAACATACTGGCAGACAGGTTCAGTGCAAACTTCACCCCCCTCTCCCCCCCTAAAGGAGAGATAACTATCCCAGCGGAGTGTAGCCTCCCAGACATCTCAAATGTGCAGGTGAAAGCTGCTCTCTCTAAAGCTAAAAACACAGCATCAATGGGACCGGATGGTGTCCCCGGCTGTGTGCTACACGAGCTAAATGAGGAATTAAACCCGCACATAAGGCAGCTGTTTAATCTCAGCCTTACCACAGGATACGTGGCCAAGGAGTGGCGTACGGCAGCTGTGGTCCCACTCCACAAAGGCGGTGCCTCTATGGACCCTGGTAATTACCGCCCCATAAGCTTAACAAGTCTAGTCTGCAAAGCTATGGAGAGGATCATAATGGAGCTCATAAACAAAGATATAGGGGACTTGCAGACATTGGATCCGATCCAGTTTGGCTTCGTCAAGGGAAGATCATGCCTTTTGAACTTGGTCGACTTCTTTGAAACAGTCACCAAGGCCATTGATGAGGGAAAGGCAGTCCATACAGCCTACCTTGACCTTGCAAAGGCTTTCGACACAATACCCCACTCGGGTATTGTAGGAAAACTTACCAGCTTAAATGTAAACCCATATGTCACAAGATGGGTTGCAAACTGGCTTAAGGCAGAACCCCCAGGGTTAGAGTTGCTGGCGCTATGTCAGACTCCAAGGCGGTCACAAGTGGTGTCTCACAGGGCTCGGTCCTTGGCCCCCTATTGTTCGGCATCTACTTCTCAGAAGTACAGGCCAACATGGGAGGACTTTGGCTGACAAAGTTTGCAGACGACTGCAAACTGGGCGCCATAGTGGAAAGTGCATCGGACATGGATATCCTTCAGAAGGGACTCATGGAAACAGATAGCTGGTGCCAGAGCCATGGCCTGAAGTTAAACGCCAAAAAATGTATAGTCATACCCTTCGGGAAAAACAAGGTAACCTCAAGCTACCATATAGGTGGCAATCCACTAAGCACAGAAGAGGTTATCAGGGACCTGGGGACCCAGGTTGACAGTGGCCTTTCTTTTGACACTCACATTGCTAAAGTGGTTAGAAAGACCTTCTACATTGCCCACCTGATCATGAAGGGATTCACATCCAGATCTAGTGAGGTCATTGTTCCCTGTACTCTTCACTTATCAGACCAATGATCGAGTACAATGCCCCATTTGGGATGTATCTCACCCGACATCTGCAGCAATTGGAGAGACCCCAAAAGTTCCTCATCAAAAGGATAAAGGGACTCCAAAATCTGTCATATGCTGCCAGATTGAAGAAACTCCAGCTCTATTCAGTCGCATACCGTCTGCTCAGAGGTGACATGTGCCTGACATACAAGGCCATGTCCAACCCGGAATTAATGGACATGCTCCACCTCAAAAATCCAAATCCACCAAAACCACTAGAGCAAGCGACTTAAACCTTAGCACGGATATAAATAGGATGTGCTGGAGGGATAGATTTATCACTCAGAGACTCCCTATGCTGTGGAATAAAATCCCAGTCCATGTGAGGCAGAGCACCTCGCTGGCTCTGTTCAAGAGAAATCTTGACCTGTGGATGGGAGATCGTAGGTTTACCCTGGGAATCATCTCTGTGTCACTGCTGGACAGAGGCGCAACAAACTAATGGGCACAGTATTTTTTCATATAAGGGGTGGCGTAAGCCACAAAAATTTGGGCTAGGCTTATAAATGCCTTAGGGCAGATAGCCTAGTATAAACCTATGAACCTATGATTACTGCTACAGTTGGCAAAAAATTTGATGTCATATACCTGTGAGCAGTTTCTGCTAGAAAATTGTTTGGATTTATTGATTTTGTCACAGTTGGTGCAATGGACACATGGAAAACAACCTGTTAAGGGCTCCCCAGATAATGTAGTTTGTTTAAATTGTGTACTAGTAGTCTTATTACCATGTTTGAAATGATTAAAGAAGCTTCCTAGGTTTTTGCCTTTTCTATATGAAAATTGGCATTGTGTTGGAATAAAGTTAGAAATGTCTGGATCATATGCTAAAATGTTCCAATGTCTGTTAATACTATCAATCAGTTGATTTGTATTCCGAGCATATGTAGTGGTAAACCTAATAGTGGTACAATCCGTACGAGCATGTTCTTTGTATTGTAAAAAATTACGTCTATGTGTGGAATTTGTTGTATTACTGGCAGTAATAACATCACCCATACCATAGCCTCTTGACCTGAAGCGTTCAGTAAGGTCCTTCCTGTGATGTTGAAAAGCGGAATCTGTGGAACAGATCCGTTTAATGCATATGAACTGTGATTTTGGGATGTTCCGTATTACATGGGGTGGATGGAAACTAGAGCCATGTAAAATAGTATTGAATTCAGGATGTTTCCTGAATACCTCTGTAGAAAGTGTGTTATCAGACTGTTTGGTGATTGAAACATCCAAAAATGTGCTATTGTTATAATCATAATGGACTGTAAACTCCATGCCCCATTTGTTCATAGGTTCATACTAGGCTATCTGCCCGAGGGCATTTACAAGCCTAGCCCATCGTTTTGTGGCTTACGCCACCCCTTTAGTATGGGGAACTATACCCATTATTTTGCTGTGCCTCTGTCGAGCAGTGACACTGAGGTAATCCCTGGGGTATATCTGCGATCACCCATCCATTGGTCAAGATTTCTCTTGAACAGGCCCCAGTAGGTGCTCTGCCTCACATCATAGGAGTCTTTGGGTGATGAATCTATCTCCCCTCCCGCACTATTAATAGCCATGTCGGGGTTAGTCTCCCGCCCTTGTGGCTCTGATGGATCTAGATTTTTGAGGTGAAGCATATTCATCAAATCTGGGTTTGACATGGCCTTGTATGTTAGGCAAAGGTCACCTCCTGAGCAGCTGTGTGTTTACTGAATAGAGCTGGAGTTCTTTCAGTCGGGCAGCATAGGACAGATTTTTGAGACCCTTTATCCTTTTGGTGAGGAACTTTTGTGGCCTCTCCAGCTGCCGCAAGTGTCGGGTCAGATACATCCCGAATGGGGCATTGTACTCAATCACTGGTCTGATGAGTGATGAGTAAAGGGAGACTATGACCTCCCTTGATCTAGATGAGAATCCCCTCATGATAAGGTGGGCAATGCAGAAGGTCTTCCTAACTACCTTAGCTACATGGGTGTCGAATGACAGACTACTATCAACCTGGGTCCCCAGGTCCCTGATAACTTCTTCTGTGCTCAGTGGATTGCCACCTATTTGGTAGCTAGGGGTAACCTTGTTTTTCCCAAAGGGTATGACTATGCATTTTTTGGCATTTGTTATTGTTTAAGTATGATACAAAATCCATCAAGCCTGGTATGTCCCCTCTCCAAATCATCCAACAGTCGTCAAGGTAACGTCGCCAGATAGCAATGTTTTCTAAAAAGATGTTATTGTTGCAATCATATATAAGGTGATGTTCAACAAAAGCCATAAAAAGATCTGCATATATGGGAGCAAAAGATGCTCCCATGGCTGTACCCTTTACTTGCCAATAACATTTATCTTTGTAATAGAAAACATTGCTTGTTAAAACAAATCTGGCTAGTTCTACCAAAAAGGAATTGAATAATGGCTCATATAAACCGGCTTTATCTAGCCAAATTCCACACATAGACGTAATTTTTTACAATACAAAGGACATGCTCATATGGATTGTACCACTATTAGGTTTACCACTACAGTACGGGAAGCATATGTTCTCCTCAGCAGCCTTTACCTTAAGGTGACTGAATTACTTATAACATTTCACCTGACTCCATAGGGATCTCCTTAAAGAGCTAGGAGATAACCTACAAGGTGCTACAGCCCAGGATTTATCGGATAAGATAAATTCCCTGCTTGCGACAACCTCAATTACATACTCCTGCATGCGCCTCATTTCCTACGCAGCCAATGGAGCAAGCAGGGCAGCAGGCACAGGAATAGCTCTTAGCAGACATTCCTGGATACGCCTTTATGAGTTTGTTGAACCCTTCAGATTTTCCTTTATTGACGTCCTGTCGGAGTGCGTTTTTTTGCCCCTACCAGACCTTATCCTAACAGTCAAAAGAGTGGAAACGTGGTTCTGGAAGTCCAAAGAAGCCTTGTCGGATGCTCATGGTGATCCTTCTCCCAGGGGCAGAGGGGGGAATAACAATGGAAGACGTCGTCCATGAGACAGAGGGGGTCTGCAAAACCAGGGTGATAGAGATACGATGTTCTTCGTGTTTCACTGTTGCAGTCATTACATTTGGGTAATCTGCTGGCAGGTTGCCCTCAGTCAGCCTGAATTCCAAGTCTTGGGTCCTGCGTCGGTTGCTATCTTCTCTTCCATGATGTCAGGTCGTCAGGGGCATAAAACATGCAGCCGACGCCATTGTCTTTATTCTTTCTTGCCACGCGGAGCCCGAACCAGAAGCATTTCGCAAGTGCTGGTCGGCCAACTACTGAAATATTCGTGTTTGAGTTTCAGAACCGAAGTCTTCACTAAAGCGAAGTACCCCGTTGGGGAAACTTTTTTTCTTGCTTTTTACAGATGTCAGAAAAAGTTAATAATTATATTACTTGTGGGAAGCAAATGCCTCATAAGGATTTCTATTTATACTGTATTCCTTGCCTAGGCCCTGATCACAATGTGCCTGGCTGTCGGTTTTGTGCTAGATTTAACCAACGCACTATTAAGCGTCGATATATTTTTGCATCAAAGTATTTTGATGACCAAGTGGTGGAGGATTCAGAGGAGACAATCTGTAAGGGGCAAAAGAGAAGGAGACGGACTAGCAGGTATGTAGCTTCTAGTAGAGCAGGTATGGTGTAGGAGAGAGGATAATGAAGCAGGGAAGCTAGAAGTGGATATAGTCTAAAGTAGGTAAAGGATGAGAAGAGTAGGGGCTAAGAGGTGAAGCAGCAGGGCAAGAGATGAGAAATAGAAGAAAAGAGAATTATATTGAGCTAAAGCAAGCACAAGTGGGGGAGACAGCGAGGGCACAAAGCTGGATTGTACTGCCACCTAGTGGGCAGAAGGAAAGCTACAGAAGGTAACCAAGACAAGGATACGTAGGTGGGGAAAGAAAAAGCAACAGAGGAAAAGGACTATCAGGTGATACTAGGCAGGGAGAGGAGTCTGGCTGCTGGATTACCTGACTCAGTGGCAAAAAAGTACAACACAATCAACAGGTATTATCTTACAATATGGGTCAAAAGTTAAACATACTTTGTCAAGTACTGTACAAACAGGAGAAATCAGTGGGGCAGCAGAAAAGCAAGATGGTCCAAATTGGCAAAGCCTGAAGTAGATCAGGTGGTCCTTAGAGGCCAGGTAGGTCCAGTAATGGACGGCAGTGGGTAGATTGTTTGTCAAGTACTGTACAAACAGGAGAAATCAGTGGGGCAGCAGAAAAGCAAGATGGTCCAAATTGGCAAAGCCTGAAGTAGATCAGGTGGTCCTTAGAGGCCAGGTAGGTCCAGTAATGGAAGGCAGTGGGTAGATTGTTTGTCATGTGCTGTACAAACAGGAGAAATCAGTGGGGCAGCAGAAAAGCAAGATGGTCCAAATTGGCAAAGCCTGAAGTAGATCGGGTGGTCCTTAGAGGCCAGGTAGGTCCAGTAATGGAAGGCAGTGGGTAGATTGTTTGTCAAGTACTGTACAAACAGGAGAAATCAGTGGGGCAGCAGAAAAGCAAGATGGTCCAAATTGGCAAAGCATTTTTGCCCCAGTCCATCCTTAATACCTCAGATCTCGTTTGCCTCCATTGTGCTCAGACATAGGGTCCTTCTCTTGCAGCACTATACCAGGTTTTTTTAACTGACTAAGTGAAAGATTAGCTTTATTATCTAAAATTTTCCATCTTTTGTTCCTTTGAGATTCCTTCTTAGTTTCTGTTTTCTTTTTGTGAGTCATGAGAGTAGTTATTATATTTTATAGTAATTTCTTAATTTACCATAGTTGGTAATTTTTTTTTCTTTTTCTTTCTTTCTTTACCCATTCTGTCCTTCCTACCGTTATTACAGGGTATTCTTAATTACCTTTGCTGATCATTTTTTTCTATCTGTAAAATTTTCTCTCACAAAAAAGTATTTTTTCTATTTCCCTATCATCCTTTCCTTCTACTGCTATGGCGGACAAGCCGACAGGTTTTAAAAAAATGCACTTCTTATGGGCACAAAATCCCTAACTTGGATGCTCACAAGGATTGCGTATATTGACTTGGGGGAGCTCATCTGAGCACAAACTGTTAAATATATGCAGCTTTCAATACAAGGGCTTTAGCTGACAGATGCAACAAACTTGTACATAAGGATCCACTTCATCCCTCAACTACATCTTCTTCAGGGGTTCAGACCCCCCAGTAAAAGCTCACCACTGAAGTCTCCCGGGACTTCTTCAGAACGCCACCTAAAGTTTCAGAAACATTGGATCCAACTTCTTCTGACCTAAAAGTACATACACCTAATCCAAAATCTTCAGATCCTAAAACTTTGGATCCAATTATTATATCAGCAAGCCCTACAGCTGAGGTTATAGATCCCAAGTCCTCGGATCCAAAACCTAGTACAGTATACACTCCCAGAGCCCATTTACCAGAGTTCATTTTGGATCCATTCTCCACTAGGCTCCATTCCCAAAAAGCATTCTAGGCCCCAATCAACCACATCATCCACCAGAATCTCCAGAAGTCTTTCCAAAGAGGACGTGGATAGGATGCTGCGAAAATTCCTCAGAGCTCAGTTCCAGGTGGGGGTCATCTTTGCTCTGTCCCCTGTTGGATCTGTGAATCTTACAGCTGGTACTCACCCAGTCCTGTCTCTTCTCCAGTCTGTCATTCAGTTTCGGTGCCCCAGGATCCATTAGCTTCAAGAGGTCTGGAGTCAGATCTCAAGAGAATTATTTCCTTAACAGCATCCCTGACCAGTTCTGCTCCTTTTCCTTCAGATCAGAACAGGTCTTGGAGCCAATGTTATCATATCTATCTCTGCCCCTTAGAGCTTTGTTGCTGGACAGCTTGGGTCCGGTTCCCTCCTCCAGGCACAGATCCGGTCGGAGTCATGATCTACCCATACTCAAAGTCTTGTCTGCTGGTGCAGGTAGCCACAGCTTCTATGGATCCATCTGCCTTCAAGGTTCTGGAAAGGGCTTTTTCTTTTTTTAGTGATCTGGTCTCTCACCCTTCAGATACACCACCTTTTCATCTTCAGTTGTGAGATCTTGAGTTCATTAGGCCTATTCCACAGAGGCAGCCAGTTCCACCTAGCTTCCAGTCAGTCCCCATGGAGGAACTCCCCCTCTCTTCTGATACCTCCCCTTAACATCACCCCTGAGGAGATCCATCAGAAGAGGACATGTAAGAGGAAATGCAGAATCTCTGTTGGAATCTCTCACTGAATATACTGATTTTGAGGAAGGAAAAGAGTCCCCCAGGTCATCACTTGGTGGTGTCTCCTTTGGAGACATATTAGAGATCCTTAAACAAAAAGGTGACTGGTCTTCTGATAGTCCTTCACCAGAGTAGTCAGTATTTTTAGAGGCTTTTGTTTCTGACCCCTCCCCCGGATGATCTTATTTATGAGGTCTATCTTCAGGCATGGAAGGAGCCAGATTCTGTTGAGCCAATATTGTGTTGACCTTACGAATTCTTAGCCCCCTAAAGATAAACCTCAGTGGATCAAAGGAGTCCCTGTTGTTGCAGTGCTGGTGATGGCAGCCATTAAAAAAGAGCTAGAGAGTAGAGCTCGTCTGTCCACTCAACAAACAGAGAGTCTAAGGTTCTGGACATATTCAGAAAGCGAATCTTTGCTTCAGAGACATTTGCCTTGAGGTCCCTTAACTATCTGGCACACATTACAAGGCTACAGAGTGATTTGACCAAAGAACTGTTAAATTTTCTTTGTCTGAGTCCACATCTGTATAGATTTCAAAAGATCATCTTCCGGTGTGTCCATGAGGTTGATCACTCATGCAGCTGAAGGTGCCTCATGTGTGGCCATTTTAGGCATTGCCTTAAGGAGACATGCCTGGATGCAGCTATGCGACTTTGCAGAGCCTTTCAAGGCATCTTTTATCAATCCTCCCTTTGATTGAACATCTTTGTTTGGTCCGACTGTGAAAGAAATGCTTACCCACAGTGAACAAGAAGAAAATTCCCTGTCTTCCACGGGAATCATCTTTTCTGTCGTTCAACGAACTTTTTCTAGAAATCAGAGAGGTGGTAAAAAAATGTGGTTTCACAAATCTCAGGGACCTTTCCAGGATGCACATGGCGACAGCTCCTTCAGAGGCAGAGAAGGCAGATCTAAAGAAAGGTGCTGCTCTCGAGGAGTTAAGCCCTCAAAAGCAGGGTTATTGATTCATTTTCAGATAGGCCTTATCAGTGCGCCTGAAGTGCTGCCCAACTACCCACCTCTGGAGACAGTCAAGAGACAATCATCCTTGCACCCAGATGCCTGGGCTGCTATGACAAAAGATACCTCGTTGCTTAAAATAATAGCCAGAGGTTACTTTTGTACCATTTTCCAGCTCCCAGTCTACAAAAGGAAGAATCTTCCTGACATTCTACCCAGTCTGGAGGAAGGCAGCAGCACAAGAAATTCAGAAGCTGCTAGACAAGAGTCATCCTGGAGGTCCCACCAGACCAAACAGGATTCAGAACTTAAGTTTCTTTTTAGAGCCCAGAAAGATAGGGGACATGAGACCAATTTTGGATCTAAGAAAACTGGACTAGTACGTGAAAATGTCAAAGTTTCAAATGGTCACAGTCCAATCCAGTCTGCCATTTCTTCGCAAGGATGATTTGATGTGCTCCATAGATCTTCAGGATGTGAACAAATCACATCAAAATAAACAGGCGCTCCCAAAGATATTTACATTTTCGTCTGGGAGCCAGTCATTACCAGTTCAGAACCCTGCCCTTTGGACTCACCACAGCCCCCAGGGTGCTCTCCAAAATGTATGGCTGTGGTGGCAGCTCATTTGAGACTAAAAGGATTCCAAATTATGTTCTTTGTGTTTCACTGTTGCAGTCATCACATTTGGGTTATCCTGCCAGGGGTAGCCCTCATTTGGCCCGAATACCAGAGGCTTAGTATTTCTGCGTCAGTTGCTGTCGCTCCAGGACTGACGTCAGGTCGTCAGTGGTATAAAATCAGACAGCCGATGCCATTACATCAGTATTTCTTGCCGCGGAGCCCGAAGCAGAAGCAGTTCACACGAGTGCCAGTCGGCTGCTACCTTAGTTTTCATTTCCGAGTTGAAGTCTTCTAAAGCTAAATACCCTGTTGGGGATCCCTTTTTCTTGCTCTAACCAGTGTCAGAAAACGTTATCAATTGTCTCACCTGTGGAAAGCAAATACTACACTGAGACTTTCATTCTTACTGCGTCACCTGTTTAGGCCCAGACCATGACATCCCCGCTGTCGCTTTTGTGCTTTGTTCAACACCAGAACTGTATGTCATCGGGCCCTTATTGTAACTAGATATTTTTGCTCTCCATCCTCGAATTCCGATATGGCTTTGGTAAGCCGTCCGACTACAGATCTTCCGAAAAAATGTAAGGATAAAGATAGAGACAGACCGCACAGGTCCAAAACTGCAGACGACGCTTCCGTTAAGCTAGTCATCAGTGAGGTGCTTTTGCAGCCCCTAATGCCCACTTCTGTGGATTTGCAGGCCGCTACCAAGACCCTTTCTGAGTATGGTATGTCGCAAGGCTTTTCTTCGACTAAGTATCCTGCGGATGTCTTTACCTTGGATGGGTCTGGAGCTGCTGAGCAGGCACCGGTTTCTGAGGAAGTACTTTGCACTACCGATACTCGACACAGACCAACAACTTCTTTTGTGTCTTCAGTTCTTTCTAGAACTACAGAGTTTCCAAGGCCCAGGGTATCAACCACACCCAAAAAACTAACGACCCAAGCTCAGGCACCTGCTTCCTTGCCTCAGTCTCAAATGCTTAAAATGGCAGAAGACCTTATGCTTATTAGGGGAAGCCAGGCTACCCCTTCCAAAAGAAAAAGAGACTTGTCCCCAGTAGTTTTATCTGAACAGGAGTTCGATGACTCATGCATCTGAATATGAAGATATGCAACCCCTCTCTGCTTATGAGGATTCTGATGCAGAAGAATCCATTCCTTTTGCCTCTCCACCTGAAGATTTTTCATTTGGGGAAACCCTACATACTTTAAGGGAGCATTTCCAATGGGAATGTCAAGACTACCCTCAGTCAAAAAAGAGACTCCGAGAATTCTTAGATCTACCACAGCACAGACCTTTTGACATTCCTCCTGTCCTGGATATTGTGGATAATGTTTTTATGGAATCCAGTCTGACTCCTGACACCCTTCCTCCTGCTCGTAGGAAATATGACAGGTATTAGAGTCCCTGACGTGTACAAATTTCTTTTCAAAAATCCTACTGCTGACCCTGAGGTCATTTCTCAAGGACCTAAAGGCGTCAAAGCAACTTCAACTAAGAATCCCACCCCCTCAGATAGGGATTCCCAAGCATTATACAGATGGGGTAAAAAAATGTAGACCTCTGCTACTCTTGCTATTAGAGCATTAAACTGTCAGTGCCACATGCTGAAATTTCAGCAACATACCATGGAACTCCTCAAAGAAAAAACATCTTCTTTCCCTTCTTGTGCAGAAAAATAAAGAATTACAAGAGTTAATGCATTCTGCAAGTCAGGTAACTAAGCACACCTTACAATGTGGTTTTGAAGCCCTAGAAGCATCTTGCAGGGCAGCAGTCACTGGTTCTGTCCTTAGAAGGCATGCTTGGCTTAAGGAACAGACCTTGGCAGACCCATATTATTGGACACACCCTTGAACAAAGACAACTTATTTGGCACCAAGGCAGAAGAGGTCTTAAAAAAGATGGAAGAAAAAGCTAAATCTGTGCAGACAGTTAGATTTCTTTCAGGTCCAGCCACTTCGAGCACTGGTCTTTTCCTGCCCCTCCAGGCCAGCTCAGTCCAGACCCAGAGGAAGCAGACCCCCCAGACAGCAGCCCTAGGGAATGCAGAGATCTAAGCAGTGGAATTCTTCCTGTTCAAAAACAGGGAGTGCAAAGCCACCACCTTATGGTAAGAACTCACAATGACTTTACACTTCCACCACCTGCCTCTCCCCACTTGCTTCTGCCCCTAGGAGGAAAACTCTCCTTCCACGCAAGCAACTGGGCCACCATTACCAAAGACCAATGGGTTCTCAACATAGTGTCCCAGGGATACAGATTTTATTTCCACACTCCACCACCCCAAAAGGGTTCCTAGATCTTCCTTCAGACCAGTGGGCAGAGGCCAAAAAGTAAGTCATTTCCCTGCTCTCCATGAGGGCAATACAGCATGTTTCTGCAGAACAGATAGGCCAAGGTTTCTACTCCAAATTCTTCCTGGTACCCAGAAAAGAGGGCACATGGTGCCCCATCCTCAATCCATTCTAAACACCTTTCTGGTGATACCAAAATTCAAAATGCTCACCCTCCAGCAGCTTTTACCAATGCTTTCCAAGGATGCTTGGTTAGCCACCCTAGACCTAAAAGAGGCCTACCTCTACATCCCAATCAGGGAATTATTCAGGAAATACCTACGTTTCAGGGCAGGATCTATGCACTTTCAGTTTTATCCGCTTCCCTTTGGCTTATCCACTGCTCCCAAAGTTTTCACAAAATGTCTGGCTCCCGCCATTGCTTTTTGCAGACAAAGAAATATTGAAATTTACCCATACTTAGACGACTGCCTGATTCAGGCAGATAGTCAGGAAAAGCTGCTACAGCACCTGACTTTTGTAAAGGACCTACTGACCTCCCTGGGGTATGCTGTCAACGAAAAGAAATCAAAACTAGTCCCCACACAAAAAAAATGTATTCCTGGCAGCAAGCCTGGACACAGCATCCCAGATGGCATTCCTTACTCCAGAAAAAGAAGCCTACCTGACAGGTTACTTGTCCCAACTAGCCACCAGAACCCAGTTGTCTGCAAGGAAAATCTTGCAAGCTCTAGGGTTCATGGCCTCCTGCATTCTACTCATTCCATATGCCAGACTGCATATGAGGAAACTACAGTGGTACCTAAAATGCCTTTGGTGTCAACACTCTCAAGACCTGGAAACTCTCATGCCAATGATACCTTGTCTAAGGAAAGATTTTCTTTGGTAGGCATCCACATGTAACCACAAGGGGCTTCCCTTCTCACAACCCCACGCTGCCCAGACCCTCACCACAGATGCATCAGACTATGCCTGGGGTGCACACCTGGATGGCAGGTGCTTTCAGGGCCATTGGAGCACAAATCACATACATCTGCACATCAACCAAAAAGAGATGCTAGCTGTTCAGCACACCCTGACAGCTTTCAGACCCCTACTCGCCTCGGGGCCTCTACTGATCAAAATAGACAACACCACAGTGATGTGGTATATCAAAAAGCAGGGAGGGACTCACTCTTATCCTATCTGCAGGCTCGCTATGACCCTTTGGCGCACAGCTTCAGCCATGCAACTACACCTGCTAGCACAATTCCTGCCAGGCTCTCTAAACTCTCTGGCAGACAACTTAAGCAGAAGCCTTCTAGACCCACACAAGTGGCAGCTAGACCATAGAACCTTCACCCTTGTAACCCAGAAATGGGGAACCCCAAAGATGGACCCCTTTGCCTCCCACTCCAATCATCAGCTCAGCAAATTCTGCACCAAGGTACCTCACAGCAAGGCCTGGAAAGTGGATGCTCAATCCTTCCAGTTGGTAAACCTCTCGGTCTATGAATTTCCCCCTCTTCCACTCATTTCAAGGGTACTGCTTAAAATAAGGGACGAAAAACTGAGGGCACCCCTTATTGCCCCAGACTGGCCATGCCAGCACTGGTACTCACTGCTGCGCAGCCTGTCACTCCTGCCAACATGGCACCTACCTCAGATCCAACACTCCTGACCCAGAGGAGTGGAGAATTTATGCATCCCCAGTTGCAGACCCTCAACCTGGCAGCCTGGCTTACTCCCTGACCTCTCCTCCAGCTGTCAGTCTAAGCAAACAAGTCCTAGATGTTATGTGTGAGGCCAAATGCCCCTGCACTAGAAAATCCTATGCAGACAAGTGAAAAAGGTTTTGCATCTGGATCCAGTCTAAGGGAGCCAAAACGGCACAGCCCTCCCTACCTCTCATCTTGGATTACCTAGCAGACCTACTACACAGGGGTCTATCCTTCTCTTCTATTAAAATTCATGCCTCTGCCATCTCTGCTCATTACAGCACAGAGCCACATCTCTTCTCACACCCTCTCATCAAACAGTTCCTAAGAGGGGCTAACAACTTAAGGCCACCCAGAAGAGCTCCTACCTCAGCTTGGGACCTTAACTTTGTGTTGTAAAAGCTCACCCTACCTCCTTTGAACCTCCAGCTTCAGCAGAGTTAAAATTTCTCTCTTGGAAGACAGTCTTGCTTCTGGCCATCATTTCAGCTAGAGGAGTATTGGAGCTACAAGCAGTCATGGCTTTTCATAATTTTCCATGCTGACAGGGTCTCCCTCAGGACTAACCCATCCTTCATGCCTAAAGTGGTGTCCAGTGTGGCTCTCAACCAATCCACTCATTTGCCCACCTTTTTCCGTAACCCACAAAACAAGGGGGAAAGGATTCTGCACTCTCTAGGTGTGCACAGGCAGCTCAGATTCTATCTGGACAGGACTAAATCTTTTAGAAAAACTGATCAATTGCTAGTCAGCTTCGCAGCAGGGGCAGAGGGCAAGGTCATATCCAAAAAACAATCTCCAAATGGATAGCACACTGCATCCATTTCTGCTACAAACAGCACGGGAAACCACCGCCAAGGGGGGTCAGGACACATTCCACCAGGGCAACTTCCACCTCTGCAGCTTTTCTCAGAGGGGTCCCCACCAGGGACACCTTTAAGGCTGCAACATGGACATCTGTTCATACCTTCACCAAGCATTACCACCTGCCTATCTTGTCCAAATCCAGGGCAGGCTTTGCCACCGCAGTCTTGCAGGGCATCCCAGCCAGTCCCCAGTCTCCTTGACTGCCTCCACCCTTTTCTTCAGCTTTGGGAATCAACCCAAATCTGATGACTACAACAGTGAAACACGAAGAACATAGTACAGTTGTGTACACTTACCATAAATGTAGATGTTCGAGTGTATTCCACTGTTGCAGTCCTGGTTTTCCTCCCTCCATCCCCCTTGTCTCTCTCTCTCCTTACAGGGAATTTTTGGTATTTACTTTCTACTGGTGGTATTCTTCCACCATAACCTAGCTCCCTGTTTGGGGGCTCCAGACAGTTGGGGCAAGAAAAACTGATGTAATGGCATCGTCTGCCTGTTTTTATACCACTGACGACCTGACGTCAGTCCTGGAGCGACAGCAGCTGATGCAGAAATACTAAGCCTCTGGTATTCGGGCCAACTGAGTGCTACCCCTGGCAGGATAACCCAAGTGTGATGACTGCGACAGTGAATACACCCGAACATCTACATTTATGGTAAGTGTACACAACTGTACTTTTCCATACCTAGGCTAGTGGTTCCTCACCACCCCCACTATGCATCTCCTTCAAAAATCCAGGGAGTACTTGCTCCAAATTTGTCACCGACTGGTAATAACATTCAGTCTGATGTTGTCAGTTTTCATTCTGTTCTTAAACCTGTGGGTTCAGATCCACCATTGCAGTAACTGATGGCAACCAAAAAGCTCTTTCCTTAGCCACACTGCATCCTTCTACGTTATCCCAGATCTTGTTTGCTGCTTTGTGAAGACATGGTTCTTCAAATTTTTGTCGGGCAGATAAGTGATTTTTCAATATTTTTTCTGATATTTTGAGTTTCTAAACTTTCCATAAATAGTTTAATTTAATCTGTCTTCTACTCCTTACCTTAGCTACAGTTTACTCCAGTAGTTTAAATACTTTTCTCCCTTTTTTTTCTTGTATGAAATTACCTTACAATTCTATTGTTAGTATCTTCTTTTCCTTCTAGACTGCTTTAATGTAACTCCCTTTACCGTTATTGGTATTTTTTCTCTAGTTTCTATTTGTCTTCTTTAAACAAAAAAATGAATAGTAGAATTACTCTTTTCTATCTTTGGGCTGTTTGTTTTTTTTTCTTTTGGGCTGTTATAATGGTGGGTAAAGATAAGCTGGCTGAATTCAAAAAGTGTGAAAAATTCCTGTCAGTGACTCGCATACCTTGTGTGTGTATTTCCATAGTTGCCTTCACCTTCAGAGGACTGTGCCTTCTGTCATGTATTCAACCATAGAGCCCTGGATGAATGGAAAAATAAGCTTATATTGAAAGGTCTAATGCTTTCCTCCTTTGGTGAGGCAATTTCTGGAGCTACATGAAAAGAAAAAGAGAAAACAAAAGCAAAGTGTAAACAATCTAGCCCTGCTTCTTCCTCGTCCTCTAAGGTCTTGGATAAAGGAAGAAAAAGACCTGTTTCAGAGTCATCTTCCTTGTCGGATCCTACTGCAAAAAAAGTTTAAGACTTCGGATCTGATAACTTCATCGGATCTGAAGATAAAAAAGGTCAGAACTATATAGCTGACTGTTTCAGATCTGTCCCAGCCAACTATGAAGGACTCTTTGGATCAGGTATAACTCTAACACACACTGTATTCACCCTCCTTTGACCTGGTTACTTCCAGTGTTCCGTCTCCCTTCCTGGAGAGACCTAAATCTCCATCGGTCGTATCTACTCGCTGTTCCAGGAATTTCACTGAAGAAGACATGGAGAGACTAATGAAGTCGATTCTGTGTGCACAGGGTATGGCAGAGGCTCCTTTGGCTCCTCCCCTTCGGGTCAGGAGTTCCATGCATCAGCTACCCCTCCACTTTTTCCTCCTCTGACTTCCTTAGAAGCATTGGAGCCATTGGATCTGAACCATTTCAGTGTTGTCTATATCGAATCAGAGGATCTGTCTTTCTTTGGATACAAAGTTTGCTCTGAGTTCTTTGGCTCAGTTAGAGTCTGAGACTTCTAGGAGCTGTAGCAGCCTTGTTGGCTCCTAGGTGATCGATTCAGCCCCAAGATGTTTGGAGCAGTCTCTATGCCTCGGAGCCTTGGCTCAGACCAGCTCGGCTCTGGCTTCGACCTTGGGGAGATTGTCTTCTGAGTGGCAGGGGACTACTACTGAGAGGCATGCCCTTGCAGATACCTGGTCCTTTCCTTCTCGGGGACAGTCAGCCTTTGAGGCTCTGGAGAGAGCCATGTCTGCCTCTGCAGCTCAGACACTGCCTACACCCTCTGATCTGCAACCTTCACCCTTGACAACTCTGTTCATGGGTTCTCTCTTGGATCTCCATCAGGGGACAGCAGGTAGCAAAACCACAGACTTCCCACTGGGGTTCCCCAGCCTATTCTAATAACTCTCTGGAACATCCCACAGAAGAGGATGTAAAAGAGAAAACACCTGGACTCCGCTGAAGACACGGACTTTGATGTGGATGAAGCATCCCCAAGGTCACCTCCTGATGATGTCTCCTTTGGAGACATCTTAGAAATCCTAAAACAGAAAGGTGGCTGGAAGTCAAGCAATCCTTCGTCTGAGGAGTCTGTATATCTGATGGTGTTTGGTGCCCATCTGTCTACCTGCTGGGTGACCCCCACCCACCGATGAGTTCATTGAGTTGCTCTGTCAGCAGGTATAGAATGCCCCAGAGACCAGACAAAATTATTACGGCCCCAGAGGACAAACAATTCTGGATGAAAGGTGCACCAGTAGATGCCATGGTTGTGGCAGCAGCCACCAAAAAAGAACTTGCCGTAGAAAATTCTTCTAATGGTACTCATAACAAGGAGTCCAGGACAATGGATAAATTTGGGAATAGTGTTTGTCAGCAACTTTCATTCTAAGGTCCCTGAATTACTTTTACCTTTCACATTTTATGAGATTGCAAAGGGATTTGATCAATGAGTTATCAAATACCCTTTCAGGAACTGTGTCTGACATAGTACACGCCTCATTTGCTTGTGAGCTGTCCACCCTACAATCCATATCTAACTCTTCCATGAGGCTCATTTCCCATGTAGCCGAAGGAACGAGTAGAGCAGCAGGTTAGTAGACATGCCTGGATGTGCTTATGTGACTTTGCAGAGCCCTTCAAGTCTTTATTCATCAATACTCCCTTTGACGTCACTTCTTTGTTTGGCCCTAAAGTAAAAGATACATTGTCCAAGTGTGAGAAAGACCCTTTCTGCTGTGGGCGTATGTTTTTCCACTCCTCAGAGACCTTTCTCCAGGAACCAGAGAAGTAGTGGAAAGATCTGGTTCAAGAAATCACGAGTGTTTTTAGAACACATGGAAGGAAGTAGTCCCTCTAGAGGCAGGGGTGGGACTCTAATGGAAGACACCGCCCTCACGGCAGAGGTACCCTGCCAAATCAAGGTTCTAGAGATAATTTCTTTGGTAGGCCCTTCTAGCGCTCCTGAATGGAGGCCCAATTGCCCTACTGTGGAGGCAGTCAGGGGTCAATTTCCTTGCACCAAAGAGTCTGGCTAGATGGGTGCAGAGGATATTTTATACCCTTTTCTCTTCCTTCTCCCTAAAATGAAAGAAATCCCCAATGTTTCACCCAGTCAGAGAGATCAGGCAGCCGTTCAAGTTCAAAGGCTGCAAGAAAAAAGTCTTCCAGCAGGTCCCCTTAGACCAGAGAGAGTCCAGAACTTACTCAAGGTTCTTTTTAGTACCAAAAAAGACAGGGGACTGGAGACTGATTTTGGATCTAAGCAAATTAAACAAATCAGTTAAATGCAGCAAGTTCCGGATGGTTACGGTTCAGTCCATTCTTGGAAAAAGACGGCTGGATGTGTTTTATAGAACTTCTGCGTACTACCACATAAAGATGGACAGATGATCCAGAAACACCTACACGTCTGGCTGGGACCCAGTCATTATCAGTTCAGAGCATTGCCCTTTGGTCTCACCACAGCCCCCAGAGTATTCACCAAATGAGTGGCAGTGGTAGCAACTTACCTGAGACTGCAAGAATTCTGGGTGTTTCCATATTTGGACGACTGGCTCATATCTGCTCGACCAGGCATCTACTACTAAAACCAAGAGACAATATTATCCAAACATGCTACAATCTGGGAACAGCTATAAATTATGAAGTCATTAGTAGAACCCACTCGATGTTTAGCATTCATAGGGGCAAATCTAAACACAAGCAAAACAATAGCTTATAGATTCATAGATTAGTACTAAGCTAACTGCCCTTGATTTTAGACATTTACAATTACACCCTTGTGAGAGAGAGAGACAAACCCTGCACCTTGTGTTTGTAAGGCAAACACCTTAACCATTATGCCACCCTCCCAACCATCTTCCACCTAAGAGACTAGAAGCTATCAGATTACAAGTCAGGAAGATTATAGGCAATACAAAGGTTTCTGCATGTCTTGTTCTGCAGGCTGTAGGGCCTATGGTGGCAGCAGTAACACTTGTTTCACTGGCAAAGTTTCACATGAGAATTTTGCTGTGGCTTCTTGCAGCACAGTGGTTCGTTCTCCACTGACCAGTGTTGGTCCAGATAAGAATTACTAACATTTGCAAGAGAGATCTGTTATGGTGGATTCAATCTGATCAAATTCAGTAAGGCCGTTTGTTTACCCCCCCCAACCAATGGCCGCAGTGACCACAGACACTTCCCAGCTTGGGTGGGGTGGGGGGGCATTTTCTGGGGAATACAGTCCAAGGGACTTGGTACCCCAAGGAGGCCAACTTGCATATCAGTGTCCGAGAGATGAGAGCCAGTACTACTAGTGTTGCAGGCTTTCCAGGATGCTCTCCCCTTGAGGACAGTTGCAGTTCAGACAGACATGTTGGTACTCTGGCACATCAACAAACAAGGAGGAACCAAATCTTTATCCCTTGTGTCGAGAAGCACTCAGGGTGTGGCAATGTGTGATCTCATCCAACCGTTTTCTCATTGCAATGCATATTCTGGGAAAGTTCAGTGTAATAGCAGACAAATCGAGCAGATGCATTTGTAAGCCTGACAAGTGGTCCCTCAGTCAGATAGTGGCAGAAAGGATATTCTGCAAATGGGGCCAGCCTTGCTGCATTCTTTTTGCCTCTCCACTAAACAAGTGCAGAAGTTATTTTGCCCTTATCCTCCCATGAGGGGAATCCCCAAGGGATGCTGTTCTTCATGATTGGCCCCCCGGTCTCCTGTATGCCTTTCCTCCGGCCCCGTTAATTCCCAAATTACCACAGAAAGTGAGCAGGTTGAAGAGCAAAGTAGTCCTCATTGCACCATACTGGCCTCGACAGATTTGGTTTCCTTTCCTTTGGCCTCATTTGCTGACACAACCATGGATTCTTGATCCAGCTGCGGGCCTCCTGTCTCACCTGACAGGCATGATTTACACAGATATTCCATACCTCAAGCTGACTGCTTGGCTTCTCCAGTTCTATTAATAGCCAGACAACCGATGCTCTCTTCTCCAGTCTGTCACATTCTTTTATTCTCTCATAAACCTTCTACACATAACTTATACTCGATTAAACGGAAGAGATTTGTTTTCTGGGCACAGCAGAATGACCTGGACTCATTCTCAGCTCCCATTCATAGAATCCTTGAGTTCTTGGCCCAGTTGTTTAACGATGGAGCAGCTTCTTCTACAGTAAGGGTACAACTAGCTGCAATTTCCAATTTTCACATTGGATATCAAGGATCTTCAGTTGCTTCACACAAACTTTGTAAAGCTTTTCTAAAGAGAACTCTTTTGTTTAAACCCCCTTTAAAGAATCCTACTCCTCCTTGGGACCTGAATTTGATGCTGCAAGAAATTATACAATCCTTATTTGAACCAGCAGCTACATGTGATCTCAAGCTCCTTTCTTGGAAAACTATATTTGGTAGCCATAACTTCTGCAAGAAGAATTTCAGAGATTCAAGCTTTGTCATCTCAACCACCATATTTGATCTTTCATAAAGACAGAGTTTTGTTACGTACTCATCCATCTTTTTTGCCTAAAAGTGTGTCGGACAACAATATCAGTCAATCCATTAATTTACCAGTGTTCTTTCCAAGGTTTCCAAATAAAGGTGAATGCATGTTAACACTTATGAGATGTTCACAGGCAATTAAGTCTTTTGTCTTCATAGAACGAAACTTATAACGAAATCTCACCAATGTTTTGTCTCCCTTTCAGGTGTAAAACTGGGAAATCCAGTGACCAAAGTGGCATTAGCTAGCTGGATTACAGATTGCATTTCTTACATCTAAAGAAATGAGGTCTAAAATTATCTCAAACTTTGCGAGCCCATTCAACCAAAGGCATGGTGGTTTCATCCATTTTTCAGTCTAGAGCATCCATGGATGATATATGTGCAGCCGCTGCTTGGCCTACCCCCATACCTTTATCGCTCATTACAAATTGGATTTGGTCTCCAGGGGAAGAGCTTCATTTGGTTCTATGGTACTGAGGAGCATCCTTCCATGAGTCCACCCAAGGTATAAGGTAGCTGGGGACTCTGTCCCGTAGGTTTGAGGATAGAATGAAAATTGACATCAGATAAAGAATTTATTTACTCACCAGAATGTTCCATATATGTTGTCCATTTTCATTCTTCTTCAAACAACTCACCCTCCATCCCCTGACCTTGCTACTCCTGAATTGTCATTTCCCTGTACTGAGCTCCAGAATGAGTCTCACTTTTCTTTTGGTATACTTACACACGCACACACACACACATATATATATATATATATATATATATATATATATATATATATATATATATATATATATATATATAGATAGATATAGATATATATATATGGGTCTAGGACTATTCACTGAAAGCACATTTCACGGAATCACATTTCACTGAAAGAAATAATTTTTCTAAAAAATAGTAAATTAGTGGGGGGCTGTGACCCCCACTCCCCCCTAACTAAATATACTAACTCCAAGGTCTCACCGCAGTGGGGAGAAGGGCATATACATTTCTTTCAGTGAAACGTGATTCAGTGAAGTGTGCTTTCAGTGAATAGTCCTAGACCCATATATATCTATATATATCTATATATATATATATATATATATATATATATATCTATATATCTATATATATCTATATATGTAATATCTAGCAGCAGACAAGATCTGAGGTTCATAGGTAGGTACTAGGCTATCGGACCAAGGGCCTATGTAAGCCTAGCCAGCAAGGTTCCATAGCATACGCCACCCAAGAAAGTTATTTTCCTGTGCCACTGTCCAGCAGAGACACAGAAGTGATCCCCGGGGTGTATTTCGTATTTCCCATTCACTCATCAAGATTTTTCTTGAAGAGTGCTAATGAAGAACTTTGCATGACATAGATGGGTAGCTTGTTCCAGAGTATAGGAAGTCTCTGGGATAGGAATCTATCCCTCCAGCATGTCCTGTTTATTGTGGTAACAAGGTTTAGGTCCCTAGCACATATAGCTTGGAGGGATTAGGATTTCTTTAGGTGTAGCATGTCCAACAGCTCTAGGTTTGACATAGCTTTATTTGTTAGGCAGAGATCACCTCGGAGTAGGCAATATGCTATGGAGTAAAGCTGGGGTTTTTTGAGGCGGTCAGTGTAGGTAACTTAGAAGGGTGCATTGTTGGTAAGGGAAGAGCCCAAGAGCTTTTTGGTTGCCATGAGTTATTGCAACAGCAGTGTCAGATCCGAACCCACAGGTTTGAGGAAGAATGAAAATGGACAACACAGAGAGAACGTTATGGTGAGTGCATAACTTCTTTATTACTCCAAGTCACATCTGACACCATTCAGATCCTGGAGTTTATTGGTGAACATCTGAACATGACACCACTAAATGCCTATTTACCTGTTCATTGCTTAAACACGCACAGATCTCAGGTTCATCAGATTCTATCCCATCTGTCTCCTCCAGCTAGATTTGTTCTTCAAGCTTTGGGGTCTATGGCAACAGCAATAATTATACTTCTTTAGCACATTACTGTATATATGTTCTTCAGTGGACTGAAGCTGTTCAGTGGTCTGTTCTTCTTCAGCCCCTGTCTTTACACTGAAGCTTACACTGGTTTACAAACACCACATCTATTGGTGGATCCTATCAGGAAACATTTACCTATGCTGACCCTTTGTTTTACCACCCCCAATGGACATGGTGACTAAGGATGTCTCCCAGTTGGGGGGGGCATTACTTGGGAAGGATGGTCCAAAGCATGTGACCCCCCCCCCAAGAGATGAATTTGCATATCAATGTCCTGGAAATGAGAGCATTCCACTTAGCATTTCCGGCATTTCAAGATGCTCTTCCGTTAGAGACTATTGAGATTCAGACCGGCATGTCTGTAGCCTGGAATACCAACAAACAAGGGGGAACCCAATCGTATTCTCTCTACCAGGAAGCTATGCGAATGTGGTAGTAGACAATTTCCACCAAATGCTTTCTGGATGAAAAGCATATTCCAGGAAAAAACATTGTACTAGCGGACAGACTCAGCAGATCCATTCTGAAGTCTCGCAAGTAGTCTGTAAAACACAGTGGCGGAGGACACTTTCCTTCTTTGCGACCACCCTTGCTACGACCTTTTTGTATACCCCCACAACAAGTGCAGCAGGTATTTTGCCCTGCGTCACCCTCAGGGGGAGTCACCGAGAGATACTTTAGTCCATATTTGGCTATCCGGTCTCCTTTACTCTTTTTTACCAAACTTCCCTTGATCCCCAAATTCCTACAGAAAGCAATTCGGTTGAAGAGCTCAGTAATCCTCATTGCCCCCTACTGGCTTTGCCAGGTGTAATTCCACTTCCTTTGGTCTCATTTTCCCTATCCTCCCTGGATACTGGACCCAATTCCAGATCTCCTCTCAGCGCTCACACCCTTCATGGATGAGTCATCCTAATGTCCCAGCCATCAGTCTAACTGTATGGTTTCTCCAGTTCCAATAATAACCCGACAGCCCAGGTTTTCTTCCCCAATACATATGTGTTATTCTCACAAAAACACTCCACCAAGAAGATCTACAAAAGCAAATGGAAAAGTTTTTCCCTTTGGTCATTAAAAAATAATGACCCTTTTACTACTTCTGCCTTCGCTGTTCTTGATTTTCTGGCTGCTCTCTTCAAAGTGCTTCCAAGTTCAAAGTCCTCAAAATGCATTTAATCGAGGCACTCCTTAAAATGGAGAGCATTGACATCTGTGCAGTGACAGAGACCCGTTCAAGGCTCCAGGGAGCACCCCTGCATTACTAGGCTATAATTCATACCAAACATTTCGGCCACCTAACCTGGACCGAAACGCTAAAAGTGGAGGCATGTCAATATTCATTAAGGATATCCATACCTCCAGGCTAGTTGCTCAGCATAATGCATCTGAGATTATCCAAGTGCAACTAACTCTGGGCAAGACCGCAATCCAAATTGTAACTTGCTACAGATTCGCCACCATGCCCCAGGATTTCCACTCCTCGTTTCTTGATACACCGGAAAATATTAGGGTACAGCCCAACACCCTAACAATGGGTGATTTCAACTACCCCACCATTAACTGGGAAAACTACTCATGTACCAACTCTTTTGCTCAATGTTTTCTGGAATTCATAAATTCCAACGCCTTGGATCAACTTATCCACACCCCCACCAGGGGCAGCAATATCCTAGACCTGGTCATTACCAACATGGACGACAGGTGTTTCACACCAGAGGTCAATTCCTCGTTGGTGAGATCCGACCACAAGCTAATCATACTAGACATCCACATCCAGCCCCCACTCCCCATTAGGGAAACCACTGTAAAAATTTCTCCAAAGCCAACTTCCCGCTTCTTAAGAGAGAAGTGGCAAACTTCATGACACCCATGCAGACAGACACTAGAGGTACGACTGCTGAATCCTACACAATTGCACTTTATAAGCACTTATATGAGTGCGTGGATCGTGCTATCCCTAACAGAACCAAGATACTATCCTCCAAAAAAAGGAAGCCAATCTGGTGGTCCCCTGCCATAAACAAACTCTACAACAGAAGAAACTGTTGCAAAAAAGAGTAAAATCTCTTGATTGGAGAAACTCCCTGATCAGCCTCAGTAAGAAGTTGAGATCCCTCATAAAATATAAAATCCTCCAAAGCTAGTTATGAAAACAAAATCACCACTGATTCTAAAGACAACCACAAAGCATTCTATAGCTATGTCAAGAATCTCAATGGCAACACTCAGATCTGCTCTGAGTTGCAGCACAATGGCACTAAATATACAGAACCAACTGATGTTGTCAACATTCTGGCAGATAGGTTCAGTGCTGACTTTACCCCCCTCTCACCCCCTAAAGGGCCCATCTCTATACCGGAATAATGCAAAGTTCCTGTAATCACGGCTGCACAGGTAAAAACCACACTCTCCAAAGCCAGGAACACAGCATTCATGGGATCTGACAACATCCCAGGCTGTGTTCTACATGAACTACAGAGTGAACTGGCACCCCACCTAAGCACCATGTTCATTCATAGCCTCACCTCAGGCTTTGCACCCATTGAATGGCGCACAGCGATGGTTATCCCACTCCAGCTACCATGGACCCTAGGAACTACTGCCCCATTAGCCTAATGAGCCTGGTCTGCAAGTCCATGGAACGTATCATTATGGAACTTGTAAACAAGGGCATGGGTAATCTCCAAACTCTGGACCCCACCCAGTTCGGGTTTGTAAAAGGCAGATCATGTCTTCTAAACCAGATAGACTTCTTTGAAGCAGTCACCAAAGCCGTAGACGAGGGTAAGGTGGTTCACACAGCCTGTTTGGATCTCGCCAAGGCTTTTGACACCATCCCCCACTCTGGAGTTATAGATAAACTCACTGAACCAGGTATAAATCCCTATGTCACAAGATGAGTCGCCAACTGGCTCATTGACAGAACCCACACTATGAAAGTAGCAGACTCCAAATCCAACTTCAGACCAGTGACAAGTGGAGTGAGTACCAGAGGGTTCAGTTATGGCTCCTCTCTTGTATGGGATCTACTTTTCTGAAGTACAGGCTAACACAGAAGGTCTTTGGCTAACAAAGTTCACAGATGACTGCAAACTAGGAGCCATAATTGAAACTCTTAACGATGTGGACATCCTGCAAAAGGGCCTCACTGAGACAGATGCCTGGTGTCAAAGCCATGGCCTCAAGCTCAATGCGAAAAAGTGCATTGTCATCCCCTTTGGTAAAAACTCTGTACCCATGAGCTACCACATAGGTGGTACTCTACTCAACACCGAAAGTGTGATAAGAGACCTTGGGACACAAGTGAACAGTAGTATGTCCTTTGATAATCACAGCAGCACAGTAGTCAGGAAATCCTATTTGGCAAATCTCATCACAAAAGGTTTCTTATCCAGGAAAAAAAGAGGTCATTGTTCCCCTCTAGTTGTCGCTCATTAGACCCATTATAGAGTACAACGCCCCTTTTGGTATATACCTCACAAGAGATCTACAACAACTGGAGGCCACAGATATACCTCACAAAGAGTATTACCGGCCTCAAACAGATGCCCTACGCAGACCATCTCAAAAAACTCCAGCTTTACTCCGTTGCATATCGCCTACTCAGAGGTGATCTCTGCCTAACATACTAAGCTATGTCAAACCCAGAGCTGTTGAACATGCGCTACTTAAAGAAATCCCAATCCCTCCGAGCTACACACTCTAGGGACTTAAACCTTGTCACCACAATAAACAGAACATGCTGGAGGGATAGATTCCTGTCCCAGAGACTTCCCAGACTCTGGAACAAACTACCTATGTATATCAAACAAAGCTCCTCATTAGTACTCCAAGAAAAATCTTGATGATTTGATGGGAAATAGGAAATTCACCCCAGGGATCACCTCTGTGGCTCTGCTCGACAGGGTCACAGGCAAATAATTTTCTTGTGTGGCGAAAGTCAGGGTACCTTTTTGGCTAGGCTTGTATAGGCCCTAGGGCCGATAGCCTAGTACCTACATGTGAAGAAGAAGCTGTTTTTCTGCAGTTAAACAGTTGGTAGTCGTATCATATTTTTATACAGGAGGTAAACATTTTTGTTTGGCTTCTTCCAAGTTCTATAAAACTTTCTTGAAAGGCACTTTTCTCCATAGACCCCTAGTAAAAGGTCCTTCACCTCCCTGGGACTTGACTGTGGTTCTACAAGGTCTTACTCAGAAACCCTTTGAATCCTTAGCTAAAAAATATTCAAAATTCCTATCATGGAAACAGCCTTCTTAGTAGCTATTACTTGTGCAGAAAGAATTTCTGAACTCCAGGCTCTTTCATCAAAAACTCCATGCTTTTTTTTCCATAAAGACATGGTAACTTGATGGACAAACTCCCTTTTTTTAACCTAAAGTGCCTTCAGAGTCTAATATTAAGAAATCCATTAATTTACCTGTCTTCTTTCCAAATTTTCAAACAAATGAGAATATATGCTACGTAGATGTGCACAGACAATTATGTTTTTATCTACACAGAACTAAAAAATCAGAAAAACAGACCAGCTGTTATCTTTCTCCAAAAATCAGCTGGGTTATCCAATATCTGAAGTTACATTGGCTAAGTGGATAACTAATTGCATTTCTTGAATTTATTTAGATTTTTCTACCAAGACCGCCTAAAGCCCGCTCAGCTAGATCCATGGCCACTTCTACTTTTTGGTCAAGAACTTGTATTGATATTTATGCAGCAACCACACGGTGCAGCCCTTAAACCTGTATTGCTTATTACAAATTGAACCTAATTTCCTGAAGCAGAGCTGCCTTTGGTTCAGTGGTTCTGTGGAGTATCCTACCACAAAATCAGATCAACACCAAGGTAAAATGGAGTACACAGCACAGAGGGATGTAATTGTTGTACTACTCTGATTGGGCTGTGCCTTATGACGTTTTTTTAATTAAGTATATAATTTATTGTTGTTTTTAATGCTGTATTGACACACTGAAAGCTTTGTGTAGTGGCTGTTTGGTTTATATTAAGTTACTTGGCGTTTCATGATTACTTTTTTTTTTTTTTATCTCCAGAATATCCTTCCATGAGGGGCCACCCAAGATTCACTTAGCTGGGGGGACTGCCCCATTAGTTGAGGAAGAATGCAAAAGACAACATCAGATATGAAAGTTATGTACTTAGCATAACTAGGCATCTGTGTTGTCTATTTTAATTTTTTCCTCACCCCCCCCCCCTTTCATCCCCCTCCTATATCATCTGGAGGAACCTGTTGGATTTCTTATTGGAACTTTAAGTTCCATGTTTGAGTCCTATTCTTTGAGCTATCCCTTTCTTTAACTAATTTATAGAGATCTTATGGCACCAAACTTGATCTGAGGTATTGAAGATGGAATAGTTATGGATAGAGGGAGGAGCTCGAGAATTGGTGCCAAAATCTGAAGTGTGCAGCTGTAGCCCATTCCTTGAGGAAGAATGAAAATGGACAACACAGATGCCTAGTTATGGGTGAGTACATAACTTTTATTTTTGTTTTTGAATGGTTACCATTGATTACTGCTTCATTGCTGGCCCCTTTTTATTATATTATTTTTTCAGACTGGTTGTTGTTATATGAGTGCTAGCTGTAAGGCTTGGTCATTATTTGCACTCCTGTCTAGTTCCAGATTCTGGACTTGAGACATACATTTACAGTTTAGTTATTTTCTTGTGTGCATTTCTTTTTTATTTTAATTATTTATTTATTTATGTTTAGTACCCTTCTCCATTTTGGATCGGTTATGTTCATTTTGTGTCACCTTGTTTACCAAACTTGTACTGTGCTCCTCAGCAATTAGGATGTGTGGTGACTTTTGTTTATATAGGCATGTGGTCACTCTTTTATCAGTAGCATAGAGAATGTATCTCAATGAGTCTGAGATTCAGGACAGTGTGGTCATTTTGATGTCCTTCAAGGATGCATCTGCAGTCCTTACATATGGGTTGTCCTGCCTCAGGCAGCCCCTCGGTCGGCCGGATTCCAAAGTCTGGGTCTGGCGTCGGCTGACGTCGCCCTTCTCCCCAACATCAGAGCGCCTGGGGTATAAAAGCGTCAGCCGACGCCATCTTCCTCTGTCTTTCTTGCCGCACGGTGCCCGAAGCAGAAGCAGTTTGCAAGTGCCGGTCGGCCAGCTCCTGTGATTTCAGCTACCGAAGTCTTCAAAAAAGCTAAGTACCCCGTTGGGGACTCTTTCTTGCCTCAGCCGATGTCAGATCAAACGGTTAAAGTTAATAATTGTTTAACTTGTGGGAAACAAATACCTCATAAGGATTTCCACTCTTATTGCTTACCCTGCCTAGACCCAGACCACAACGTCTCGACCTGTACAGCCTGTGCTTCCTTCAATAAACACACTCTTAGGCGTCGGGCAGAGTTTGCAGAGGAATATTTTGGGGAATCTTTCTGATGTCCTTCAAGGATGCATCTGCAGTCCTAACATATGGGTTGTCCTGCCTCAGGCAGCCCTTCGGTCGGCCGGATTCCAGAGTCTGGGTCTGGCCTCGGCTGATGTCGCACTTCACCCGACGTCATAGCTGCTGGGGTATAAAGGCATCAGCCGATGCCATTTTCCTCAGTCTTTCTTGCCACGCGGTGCCCGAAGCAGAAGCTGTTCGCAAGTGCCGGTCGGTCAGATCCAGAGATTTCTACTACCAAAGACTTCTAAAAAAGCTAAGTACCCCGTTGGGGACTCTTTCTTGCCTCAGCCGATGTCAGACAAAGTAAATAATTGTTTAACTTGTGGGAAACAAATACCTCATAAGGATTTCCACTCTTACTGCCTTCCTTGCTTAGGCCCAGACCACGACGTATCCGCTTGTTTAGCCTGTACTTCCTTCAACCGACGGACACTTAGACGTCGGTCGGAGTTTGCAGAAGAGTTTTTTGGTCCCGCTTTTGCATATAAAATGCCGTCGGAGACTCCGACTACGCAATTAGCTAAAAAGCGCAAGGAAAAGGACCGACACTCGCGGCCCGCGGTTTCGGCTGAAACCACGGTTAGGCCTACCGCGAGTGTCTCGGTTTCAGCTGAAACCGAGTCCTCGGTTCTCCCTTTGGCCGAAAGCATGCCTCCGATAACTGAGGCCACACAGGCCATGGCTGAATCGGCTACAGAAATTACTGCTGCAGAAGCAGGCACCTAGGATTTGTCAGACACTATTCCTTTAGACATCTCTACTCCTGCACGTGGGGCTGCTAGACCATCTGCTTCTATGTCTATCAAGGCATTTTCCAGGGCTAAAGCAGCCAAGGTTTCCAAGACCTTACCTACAAAAGCTCCCTCTCACAGGCCTACTACTAGTTCCCAGATACTCAGCCTTGCTGAGGACCTTATTTCTTTGATCAGGGGATCCCAACCTCACCCAGACAGGGCCTCTCAACCCCCTCCAGACAAGAAGCCTAGGACTGAACCCCCTGAACCTCTATCTTCAGACTATTCCTCGGATGGCTCTGATTTATCTGACCATCAGGAAGGCCCATATTCACCTTATGAGGATTCTGATGCAGAAGACTCCATTCCTTCTGCTTCTCCTCCTGAAGAATTTTCTTTTGGGGAAACCCTACACTCAATGAGGGAACACTTCCAATGGCAGGGCCAGGATTTTTCAGATTCAAGGAAAAGGCTAAGGACTTTTTTACACTTACCACAGCATAGGCCTTTAGCCATACCTCCTGTACTATCAGTTGTTGATGATGCATATACTGATGCCAGTACTGCCCCTGATTCCCTTCCTCCGGCCCCTGCCAAGCCTGACAGATATTACAGGGTCCCGGACTCTCACTATCACTTGTATAAGGCTCATGTTGCAGACCCAGAAACCATTTCTCAGGGCCCTAAAGGTGTTGCAGCTGCCTCTGCCAAAAACCCTCTTCCCTCTGAAAGGAAATCTAGAGCATTAGAGAGATGGGGTAAAAAGGTTTATACATCTGCTACTCTTTCTGCCAGGGCCTTAAACTGTCAATTTCACATGATACAGTACCAGGAATTTTTGTTAGACCAGCTAAATAAAAAACTGTCCTCTCCTGAACCTATAGACCGTAAGTCCCTTCAGGATTTGGTACATAACTCTCAGCAGGTCAGTAATCATTTTTTAAAATGTGGCTATGATGCACTGGAGGCTTCTTTTAGATCAGCTATGACTGGAGCAGTGATTCGAAGGCATGCGTGGTTAAAAGAGCAATCCTTACCAGACAAGTCAAAACTCCTAGATGCTCCTATGGAGAAACAAAGTTTGTTTGGCTCCCCTGCACAGGAGGTTCTAAAGAAAGTGGAAGAAAAAGCAAAATCTGTCCAAACAGTCAAGGATTTTTTGCAGGTCCAACCTCCGAGGTTTAGCAGAAATTGGCCCTCAAAGAATTGGTCCTTTCCAGACACCTCCAGAGCACAGAGAGGCAGAAATAGACGCCCAAGAGGCAGAAGTCAACCAAGAGGTGCCTACAGGGGTCGTCAATGGCAACTTGCCAACCAGAGAAGTGCTGCCACAACTGCGACTACAACCACTTCCACAGGACAGACACAATGACTTGGCTCTGATTCCGCCTACCAGGGAACAACTGGAAGCACCCTTGGGCGGAAAGCTAGCTTTATTTTCAGAAAACTGGCATTGCATTACAGGAGACAAATGGACTTTACAAACAATAGACAAGGGCTACAGGTTTCACTTCCACACTCTGCCAAAAAAGAGAGGAATGCCAAACCTTCCACCAAGCCAAAAAACAGAGGCTCTAAAACAAATCATCAGCTTACTAAGGATGAGAGCAATAGAAAAGGTACCATCTATGGAACAAGGCCAATGATTTTACTCCAGACTATTCCTTGTACCAAGAAAAGAAAATCAATGGAGACCTATTCTCGACTTGTCCGCACTGAACACATACCTCATTGTTCCAAAATTCAAAATGCTGACCTTCCAGCAACTTCTTCCCATGTTGGGCAAGGAGTCTTGGCTGGTGACTCTAGATCTCAAGGAGGCATACCTGCACGTCCCTATATGACCAGATTGCAGAAGACACCTCAAATTTCTTGCAGGATCAGAGCATTATCAATTCTCAGCATTGCCCTTTGGCTTATCTACTGCACCCAGAGTATTCACGAAATGCCTGGCATCAGTAATTGCTCATTGCAGGCTTCAGGGAATTCAGATTTACCCATACCTGGACGACTGCCTAATACAAGCGGACAACAAGACAAAATTAGTAAAGGATTTGGCCAATGTCATACAACTGTTGCAAGCCTTGGGATACACAGTCAACATTCAAAAGTCAAGGCTAGTGCCATCCCAAAGGATAACATTTTTGGGTGCAGAACTGGATACAATAACTCAGATGGCTTTTCTCACAGAGGAAAAACAAAAGCAACTACCAGTCTCTTTCATGGCATTAACAACACAAACCCAGCTTACTGCAAGGAAAGTCCTGCAAGCCCTGGGCTACATGGCATCCTGCATAATATTGATCCCGCATGCCAGGCTGCATATGAGAAAGTTACAATGGTACCTAAGGAATGTGTGGTCTCAAAACAAGCACAGTCTAGAAGCACAGATACCAATCATTCCATGCCTGAAAAGAGAATTCCTGTGGTGGGCTCAGGCCTGTCAGATAAACAGAGGATTGCCTTTCCACAAACCACATCCAAGCCAGACCATCACTACGGACGCCTCAGACCTAGGCTGGGGGGCACACATGGAAGACAAGTGTATACAAGGCCTATGGTCCCAAGACCAGCTGAATCTACACATAAATCTAAAGGAGATGCTGGCAGTGAAACATGCAATCGAGGCACTCAGACCATTCCTCCAACAAGGACACCTGCTGATAAGGACAGACAATACCACAGTCATGTGGTACATCAACAAACAGGGAGGTACACACTCATACCCTCTATGCCGGATGGCAATGGACCTGTGGAATTTGGCCCTGAATCTCAACATTCAACTGCAGGCCAGATTTGTACCAGGAAAAGAAAATTCACTAGCAGACACCTTAAGCAGAACTATCATGGATGCTCATGAATGAATGCTGCATCCAGATATCTTCAAAACCATAACAAAGAAATGGGGAATGCCAGAGATAGACCTGTTCGCCTCCCCACACAACCACCAATTGAAGAAATTCTGCTCAAGAGTATACCACCCACTTGCCTGGAGGGTGGACTCTCTTTCTTTCAGCTGGAAGAACCTGACAGCATATGCATTTCCACCTCTTCCTTTGATGTACAAAGTACTACTGAAGATCAGAGAGGAACAGCCAAACGTAATTCTGATAGCTCCAGACTGGCCAAGACAACATTGGTACCCGCTACTGAGAAGCATGTCTCGGGCACACTCATAGCCTCTTCCTCTATGCCCCTTACTTCTAACGCAGAACAACTACAAGACCCTGCATCCAAACTTGAAAACACTGCAGCTAACTGCTTGGAATATTGCATAAAACAAAATCAACCAGATTTATCTCAGAGGGTTAAGGACATTATCCTGGAGGCTCGCAGACCCTCCACAAGGAAAACATATTCAGCCAAATGGAAAAGATTCCTCATTTGGAGTGCAGCAAAGGGAGAAAATGTCTCATTGGCAAACATAGCACACATCCTGGAATACTTAGCAGAACTGTTCCACAATGGCCTGTCCTACTCCTCCATTAAGATTCATGCATCAGCAATTTCAGCAGAGTACAACATGGATCCTCCAGTCTTCTCTCATCCTCTACTCAGGCAGTTCTTGAGAGGAATCAAAAACGTAAAATCTCCAAGGAAACCACCTCTGCCTGCATGGGATCTCAACTTTGTGCTGGAAAAATTAACACTTCCCCCTTTTGAACCAGCAGCAACAGCAGACTTACAGTTCTTATCTTGGAAAACTGCATTCCTGCTAGCAATCACTTCAGCAAGAAGGGTATCTGAGTTACAGGCATTAATGGCAGTACAGCCTTTCCTTATCTTCCATCAGGATAGAGTGTCTGTGAGAACCAATCCTACTTTTATGCCAAAGGTGGTCTCCAGGGTATCCTTGAACCAAGCTATACATTTACCTACATTCTTCCCCAACCCACAGAACAGGGGGGAAAGACTACTACACACCTTGGATGTGCACAGACAACTACGCTACTATCTGGACAGAACTAAGGCCAGCAGAAAAACTCAACAGCTTCTGGTAGCATATGCAACAGGAGTGCAAGGAAAAGCAATTTCAAAACAGACAATCTCAAAATGGATAGGAAATTGCATTAGATTCTGCTACTCTTTTCATGGAAAGACAACTCCTGAAATTATCAGGCCTCACTCCACAAGAGCTACAGCCACCACTACAGCTTTCCTATGAGGAGTGGCTACCAAAGACATTTTAGAAGCTGCTACTTGGAGCTCCGTGCATACATTTGCCAAGCATTATAATCTTCCTTTATACTCCAGATCCCGAGCAGGTTTTTGAAACTGCTGTTTTGCAAGGGATCTTAACTACACCATCATTATCTTAGTGCCTCCTCCCCCAGTTCGGCTATGGTATTCTACCCATATGTTAGGACTGCAGATGCATCCTTGAAGGACATAGTACAGTTTTGTACCTACCATAAATGTAGATGTCCGATAGGTATGCATCTGCAGTCAGGATTACCCACCCTCCTTCCCCTCTGTGGTATTCCTAGGGTACTTACCCCTCTTTTAGCTAGCTGGGGGAATCTATTATGGTGTATTTGTTTGTATGTATATATGTATATATATTTTGCTCTCTACTGTTTGGAATTATCTGCATTTATCCAAATTTAGCCTTCCTAGAGGGCACCTGGCATCTGGGGCAAGAAACACTGAGGAAAATGGCGTTGGCTGATGCCTTTATACCCCAGCAGCTATGACGTCGGGTGAAGTGCGACATCAGCCGAGGCCAGACCCAGACTTTGGAATCCGGCCGACCGAAGGGCTGCCTGAGGCAGGACAACCCATATGTTAGGACTGCAGATGCATACCTATCGGACATCTACATTTATGGTAGGTACAAAACTGTACTTTATATCATGCCGTTGGAGCTTCCGACCGTGCATTTACCCAAAAAATGAAAGGATAAGGACTGACACACGCGGTCCGTGGTTTTGGCCGACTCCACGCCTAGGCCTACCGCGAGTGTCTCGGTCTCTGCAGAAGCTGAATCTCTACCGCTTCCGACCGACGACACCGCACAGCCGGTAACTTCAGTACCGGAGGCCACCACTGGGTCGGTCATAGAATTTCCGTCTGAAACCGGTGCTCAGGAAATATCCGACACCATTTCTGTTGATAAAACTACTCCTGCACGTGGGGCAGCCAAGCCTCCTGTATCCATGTCCATTAAGGCCTTTTCACATGCTAAAGCTGCTAAACAGCCAAAATCTCTCCCTCCCAAGGCTATTTTTCAGGGATCCACTACCGGTTCACAAATTTTAAGTTTGGCTGAAGACCTTATTTCCCTAATCAGGGGCTCTCAACCACATCCAGACAGGGGCTCTCAACCCCCTCCAGGCAAAAGGCCCAGGGTTGAGCAGACAGATTCCCAGTCTTCTGATGAGGCCTCAGATGACTCTGCCCATTCAGACTACCAGGAGGAGGCTTTTCCGGCCTACGAGGATTCTGATGCAGAGGAATCTATTCCCTCGGCTTCCCCCCCCCTGAAGAGTTTTCCTTTGGGGAGACCCTTCACTCCATGAGAGAGCATTTCAAATGGCAAGGCCAGGAATTCTCTGATTCCAGGAAGAGGTTAAGGACTTTTTTGCATTTACCTCAGCATAGACCTTTGGCTATTCCTCCTGTTTTAAATGTTATAGAAGATGTGTACTCTGAGTCTAGTATTTCCCCTGACTCCCTTCCTCCGGCTCCTGTCAAACCCGACAGGTACTACAGGGTCCCGGACTCACATCTTTTCCTTTACAAGGGCCACTCTGCTGACCCAGAAACTATTTCCCAGGGCCCTAAAGGGGTTACAACCACCACTACTAAGAATCCACTTCCTTCTGAAAGGGAATCCAGGGCTTTAGAGAGATGGGGTAAAAAAGTGTATACTTCTTCCACACTTTCTATGAGAGCTTTAAATTGTCAATTCCATATGATACAGTATCAAGAGTATCTGTTAGATGAATTGCATAAAAAACTATCCTCACCTGAACCCCTAGATCGCAAGGCACTTCAGGATTTGGTGCATAACTCCCAGCAGGTTAGCAACCATTTCTTACAGTGTGGTTATGATGCATTGGAAGCTTCATGTAGGTCAGCAATGAAGGTGCAGTCATACGTAGACATGCTTGGCTGAAGGAACAAACACTGCCTGATCATGTTAAAGCAAAGCTTCTGGATGCACCACTGGAAAAACAAAAGTTATTTGGTTCCACGGCTCAAGAGGTCTTAAAGAAATTTGAGGAAAAGGCTAAATCAGTACAAACAGTCAAAGATTTTCTCCAGGTCCAACCACCAAGATTCAGCAGAAATTGGCCTTCTAAGAATTGGTCCTTTCCAGACACAGACAGATTTCAGAGAGGCAAAAACAGGCGTGCCAGATGTAGAGGGCAAGCTCGAGGCTGCTACAGAGGACGTCAATGGCAGCCTCCTAACCAGAGAGGTAGTGCAGGACCTACAACTACTGCACAAGGACAATCTCAATGACTTGACTTTGAATCCGCCAACCATGGCTCAATTGGAAGCACCTTTGGGCGGAAAGCTGTCTTTATTCTCAGAAAATTTGCACAGCATTACAAAAGACAAATGGATACTGCAAATAATAGACAAAGGATACAGATTCCATTTTCATACATTACCAAAGAGACAAGGCATGCCAAACCTGCCACCAAATCAAAGACCAGAGGCTTTCAAGCAAATTTCCAACCTACTACAAACGAAGGCAATAGAAAAGGTTCCTTTCACAGAACAAGGCCAAGGATTTTATTCCAGACTATTCCTTGTTCCAAGAAAAGAAAAGCAATGGAGGCCTATTCTGGACTTGTCCGCACTGAATACTTATCTCATCGTGCCAAAATTCAAAATGCTGACCTTACAGCAACTCCTTCCCATGCTGGGCAAGGGGTCCTGGCTGGTAACTCTAGACCTCAAGGAGGCATACCTGCATGTCCCTATCAGACAAAGTTGCAGAAGACACCTCAGATTTCTTGCAGGTTCAGAGCATTATCAATTCTCAGCATTGCCCTTTGGCTTATCTACTGCGCCCAGAGTATTCACGAAATGCCTGGCATCAGTAATTGCACATTGCAGACTTCAGGGGATTCAAATATACCCATACCTGGACGACTGCCTTATACAAGCGGACAGCCCACAAACATTGGTAAAACACTTGAACTATGCCATCTGCCTACTACAGGCCTTGGGATACACAGTCAACATTCAGAAATCAAGACTTGTTCCATCCCAACGAATAATTTTCCTAGGTGCAAAACTGGATACAAACACCCAAATGGCTTTTCTCACAGAAGAAAAACAAGAACAATTACCGGATTATTTCAGAAATCTGACAACACAAACCCAGCTGACTGCAAGGAAAATCCTGTAGGCCCTGGGTTTCATGGCATCTTGCATTCTTCTGATTCCACAAGCAAGGCTGCATATGAGGAAACTATAATGGTACATAAAGAGTTTATGGTCTCAACACAGTCACAGCCTAGAAGCTTTGATCCCCCTCATTCCATGCCTTCAAAAGGAGTTTCTGTGTTGGGCACAAGCAAGCCAGTCAAACATGGGTCTGCCTTTCAGCAAGCCACATATCAGCCAAACCATTGCAACGGACGCCTCAGACCATGGATGGGGAGCACACATGGAGGGCAGATGCATTCAGGGGCAATGGACACAAAAAGAATTGCGCCTGCACATCAACCAAAAGGAAATGCTGGCAGTGATACATTCAATCGAGGCCTTCGAACATTTCCTGCATCAAGGTCACCTGCTTATAAAGACAGACAATACCACAGTTATGTGGTACATAAACAAGCAAGGAGGTACCCATTCCTACCCTCTTTGCAGGCTGTTAATGAATCTTTGGGAACTTTCCCTAAAACTCAATATAGAGCTGCAATCCCAGTTCGTACCAGGAAAGGACAATGTACTGGTGGACAGCCTAAGCAGAAACATCATGGATCCACACAAATGGATGTTGCACCCAGACATTTTTCTTCAGATAGCACAATCATGGGGAAGGCCGGACATAGATCTTTTTGCCTCCCACCACAACCATCAACTGAAGAAATTCTGCACAAGGACATACCATCCTCAAGCATGGAAAGTGGACGCCCTCTCCTTCAGCTGGAAAACTCTGACAGTATATGCATTCCCACCTCTACCATTAATGACCAAGGTCTTACTGAAGATCAGGTCAGAGCAACCAAAAGTGATTTTGATAGCTCTGGACTGGCCAAGACAGCACTGATACCCACTGTTAAAGAGCATGTCACGCACGAAACCGTGGCCTCTACCACAATGGCCACTTCTTCTGACACAGCACAATTACAAAACTCTGCACTCCAGCCTAAAAACCTTGCAGCTGACAGCCTGGAAAATACCTTGACTCCTCCCTAGGATAAACTATCCAAGAGGGTAAAGGATATCATCATGTAAGCTCGGCGGCCTTCCACAAGAAAGGCATATTCAGCAAAATGGAAAAGATTTCGTACCTGGAGCACCACAAAGGGTCAGGATCCGACAGTGATAAGCATTCCACATATCCTTGAATACTTGGCTGAAATGCTCCATAATGGCCTTTCTTATTCTTCCATAAAAATCCATGCTTCAGCAATTTCAGCAGAGTACAACACTGATCCACCTGTATTTTCTCATCCTCTGCTAAGGCAGTTTCTAAGAGGGATAAACATCAACCCTCCAAGGAAACCACCAGTGCCTACATGGGACCTTAACTTTATGTTGGAAAAATTAACTCTACCTCCCTTTGAACCAGCAGCATTTTCAGAACTACAATTCCTGTCTTGGAAGACTACCTTCCTTCTGGCCATAACCTCAGCAAGAAGAGCATCTGAGTTACAGGCCCTCATGGCAGTACAACCATTTCTCATTTTTCATCAGGACAGAGTCTCTTTGAGAACTAATCCTTCATTCATGCCAAAGGTGGTATCCAAGGTCTCACTGAACCAAGCTATCCACCTGCCTACCTTCTTTCCAAATCCACAAAATAAAGGAGAGAAACTTCTGCATACCCTGGACATTCACAGACAGTTGCGCTACTACTTGGACAGAACTAAGACTTACAGAAAAACTGACCAACTCTTTATAGCATATGCTGCTGGTGTACAAGGAAAAGCAATTTCCAAACAGACAATTTCAAAATGGGTAGGAAATTGCATTTGATTCTGTTACTCTTTTCATGGAAAAGCTGTGCCAGCTAACATCAGGCCTCATTCCACCAGAGCAGCAGCCACCTCCACAGCCTTCTTAAGAGGGGTGGCTACAAAGGACATTTTAGAAGCTGCTACATGGAGCTCTGTGCATACATTTTCCAAGCATTACAACTTGCCTTTATATTCCAGATCCAGAGCAGGCTTCGCTACTGCAGTCCTGCAGGGCATGTTAGCTACACCATCCTTTTCTTAGGTCCTACCACCCCCAGCTTGGCTATGGTATTCTACCCATATGTAAGGACTGCAGATGCATCCTTGAAGGACATAGTACAGTTTTGTACCTACCATAAATGTAGATGTCCGATAGGTATGCATCTGCAGTCAGGTTTTCCCTCCCTCCTACCCCTCTGTGGTATTCTTTGGGTTCCTATCCCTCATTGTTAGCTAGCTAGAGTTATCTTTTATGGTGTATTTGTTTTTTATTGCTGTGCATGTTTGGAATTTTTCAATCTCTCCAAATTTAGCCTTCCTTAGAGGGCACCTGGCATCTGGGGCAAGAAAAACTGAGGAAGATGGTGTCGGCTGACGCTTTTATACCCCAGGCGCTCTGACGTCGGGGAGAAGAGCGATGTCAGCCGACGCCGGACCCAGACTTTGGAATCCGGCCGACTGAGGGGCTGCCTGAGGCAAGACAACCCATATGTAAGGACTGCAGATGCATACCTATCGGACATCTACATTTATGGTAGGTACAAAACTGTACTTTGTGCCCCCCCCCCCACCCATGGGGCTGTGAGGTGGCGTTGATTTACATTAGCTTTGTTTATACTAGTAGGCTAGCCTGTCATGAGTTACTCTGTGTTTTGGCTCATTACTCTGCATGGGTTTATCAGTCATGATTAATGATCCTTTGTTATCATTACATATATGTTTTTTACGTATATGTTTAGTTTTGCACAGGTAAAGTCGGTATTGAAAAGTTGATCTGATGAAGTCCGTATAGTTGATGGAAGCACTTGTAAATAAAAGCTGAACAGAGTTATTCCTTTGACTAAGTCTGCTCAAGTTTAGTTCTTCAGTATTTTTATAGAAGAATAATTTACATCTTAAGGTTTTGACTGTTTATTACTGTTGGTTATAGTTCTAAATTTAAGAGTTTTATTTTTCACTTTTTCAAATAACAAGGAAGTAATGGCAATCTTATTTTGACGGTGGGGACAGCTATTTTCTGTCATCTTTGCTGTGGTTTATGCACTTGTTCATCCTTTGACTCCCATTTGATGAATACAGAGTTCTTTGCTCTGAGCGTATGTACCAGAGCCATTGGTGATCTTTGGCATATGAGGCTTCAGAAGATAATACCACTGCAGCGAACATCTTGAAATTCAAGAATTTTCAAAAGGCAAACATACTAAAACTTCATGAAGAGCTCTCAAAATTATGTTGCAATATTTCCAGTTCCACTGAAGCTTCAGTAGGTGCCAGTTCCTGAAAAGTTTAGTCACATCTACTAATGAATGTAAGCCAGTATGTGATACTTTAAACTTCTTGTATTTGAGGTCCATGGGATATTTGCAAGTTACCCCTTCAGAACATCAAGCACTTCAGATACATGGCTTGTGAATGTCCACAGTTTTTATGGTGACATTCTGGCCAATAAAGCCAAATCCCACTAACTTTCTTTATGGTTATCAGCTACTTTTAAAGGCCCGGTGTTTCTGAAGTATAGCCAAAATATTCACTTATGCTTTTCTGGCAATGTCAGTAAAAAGGCTAGCACGTGCATGATCTGATGTTGACAATATTCATTCATTCCTCAACCTATGGGTTCGGATCCAGTCCTCAGATCTGACTCGCCCACTGCTTCAGAGCTCTTGGATACTGCAAGCTCTCTAGCTCCTCCTGTACCCATAATGCTGTAGTCCCCCTCATTTCCCAGATCTTGTTTGCCTCCATTGTGAGCAGACGTGGTTGCTGCAGCTTCCGAGTGTGTATTTTCAAAAATGGTACGTTTTCATAATTTTCTGTTGCTACCTTTGACTGTTATCCTTCATTTCCTTTTTTTTTTTTTTTTTTTACATTTTCATACTTCATTATTGTTACCACTGGTAGTTCTTAATTACCATCATTGGCAATTTCTTTTTTTCCTTATCGTTCATTGGTATTTCTTGTTTCGCCTTTCTGATAGTTTTTTGGTATTTACTGCAAGTAGTTTGTAATTACCATAGTTGGTATTTTTTTCCCCTTACCCTAGTCAGTTTTTCTTAATACCATTGTTGGTACCTGTATTTTTTTTTCTTTTAGTTCTATTTAAAAAAAAAAAAGTAGTACTTGTAGTATTTTTTTTTTGGCTAGTTGTTGTTCTGGTGTATCTGTATTGTTTTTAATCGGTTATACTGTAGTTGTTGCTGTATGGAAGATAAACTGTCAGATTTTAAGAAGTGCAGCAAATGCTGGCATAAGATCCCGTTATCTGATGCCCATAGTATGTGCATACGTTGCTTGGGACCCAAATATTTGGGTCTATGTTGTATATTCAAACTTTCAAAATGTCGAATACCATATGTTTGAGACCATATGGTTGATATTTGAAAGTTCGAATATTTATAATAAAAAAAAAAGAAAAACATACCTTAACGGTGTGAGTAGGGGGGCAAGCCCCCCTGCACCCCCACACACACACCCTACTTAAATATACCAACTCCGAGACCGCACTTCAGTGCAGAAAAGGTAAATTCTCCCATTCTGCACCGTACGACGCCATTAACGTCAACCTTCGAACACTTGAAATGTCGATCATATGGTCTCGACCATATGACGTTCGACATTTCAAGCATTTGTTTATTTGACATAGAACAAACATTTGCACGCTTCATACTCCATTTGTAAGGCTATTAACCAAAGGGCACTGATTGAAAGGAAGAACAAATTAATCCTCAAGGGCCTTCTTCCTTCGGCCATTGGGGAATCGCTGATTGGAGCTCAAACCTACAAACCTGAGAGAAAGGAGGTAAAAAAGAGGCCTTCCAAACAACCTGGGTCCTGTCACTCTTCTTTCTCTTCCCATCTCTTCTCTTAAACCCATACCCACAGCCTATATTAAATCCTTCTTAGCAAACTTAAAACTTGCTCTCCATCAGTTGACAATCTACCTCTGCAATTCTTAAAAATTGCTGCCAATTTTATCGCCTTTCCCATCCCCATATTACTCAATAGAACCATTAAGGAGAACACTGTCCCTAACATATGGAAAAAATTATACGTCATTTTCTTACATAAAGGTAGAAACTCAACTGATCCCTGTAATTTCAGGCCAATTGCCATCTCATCTCCCTATCAAAAAATTTTAGAAAAATGCATTCACAAACAGCTTCTTGACCACCTTCTACATGAATATCTTCTCACATCCACTCAGCATTGGTTTCGCCCAAAACACAGTACTGCTACTGCACTGACATCCTTCATAGATACTATTGCAAATTCTCTCGAGTCTCCTGCTTGTTTCTTGATCTCTCCAAAACCTTTGATACTGTGTCCCATAAACTACTACTATGCAAACTAACTTCTCTAAACCTCTCTAACTCTGTGCTGTCTTGGTTCTCCAGCTACCTCTCTAACAGATTCCTGGCAGTGAAATGGCAGTCCCGCTTCTCTCCCTTCCTACCCATTCAAACAGGTGTACCCCAAGGTTCCGTCCTGGAACCTCTACTTTTTAACATCTTTATCAATGACCTCCACTCTTTTTGCCCACTCTCTGCCATTATCCAATATTCTGATGACTCTACAATCATCTCCTGCTCCAACAACATCAACTTACCTCCATACCCTCACTCAAGACTCCCTTCTTGCAGTCGAAAGATGGCTTACTTCCAACCATTACTTAACACAAAGAACACCAAACGTCTCCTACTCCTCCCTACAACTCTCCAGCATCACAAAGCCACATTTTTTGTTGCCTCCCTCCCTGTTGTCACCAACAACACAGTCATCTCCACTGAACCCCACACTAAACTCCTAGGTGTTCTTATTGATGACCATCTAAAGTTCGATCTTCACACTCAGCAATGCATCAGAAAAATATATCATAGTTTGGGTCTGCTAATACCGGCATAAATAATTCCTCAGAAATGCTTCAGGACTCTTCCTTGCACAGGCTTTCCTACTTGCCACGCTACCCTGTGCAGCCCCTACACTCCCTAATCTCTAGTCCAGTCTTCTGTCCAAACTTGAACTCATTTATAATAAAATTGCAAGATTTGCCTCCATCCACCACTGCATTGTTCTAAAAAGAATACATTGGCTGGAATTTCATCAGAGAATTCTACTACCCCAGCTTCTCATGGCTCACTCTGTCTTACATGAACCTTCCTCATGCCCCTCTCTCTACTCTAATCCAGCCATACACTCCAAACCATGCTCTGTGTAGCCCTCAACAGCATCTATTGCAAGTTTATAAGCCTAATAAAAATATTGGCAAACTCCTTTACATTTACTTTGTTGCAAACACCTGGAATAAGCTACCCTTAAGTGTGAGATCTATCACTAACCTAAGTCCTTTAAAACAACCCTGAAAGAAACCTTTACAAATCTTGGTCTTGCCTATGTTATGACCCTACTTAAGATAACTTCCGTTCTTCAACAATTGCCTCCTCTATGAGCCAACTTAATTATATCTTCCCTCTAGTAAACTTGCTGTCTATTTCTCCCCTCTCCCAATGCTTATTTACATTATGCTGACATTTTCTATTTGTGCTCTCAGCTTCTTGAACTGTTCTCTAGTCACTGGCCTTTTTTTTTTTTCAGGACTTAACCCCTGTACATATTATATGCCTATAAATCATCTGTTTCTCCTATGGCTTCTGCTAACCTGTGACCTCTTTTGCTATTTTTGTTTCCCTATTAATGTACGAAACTGACTGTATTGTATTATGATGTATATATTGTGCATTATTTTATATGTAGTTACTTGGTTTGCTTTCTCTGATAGTTTTCTGCTTTGTACTATGTATGCTCAGGTTAGATGCAACTTGCTCATTGTAATAATTTGCCTGTTATGTTTTTTTTTTTTCTTTTTGGTACTACTGGAGCTTTTCTCCTTGGGTCTCCGCTGATAAAGGGCTATTTGCCCAGTCAGACTGGTTAACAAATGTCAAATAAGTAAATACATTCTTCAAGTCTGACCTTGGAACCATGGAAAAAGACTTGAAAAACTTCGGATCTGACACATAAGTCTTCATATCTGACGACTTCAGACACCGTATGTCTCTTCGGATACAACCCATTCAGAGCCTAAACAACTACCTAGGACTAGATATGCATCTTCCCTGGATCCAGTACCCTCTTGGCTCCCATCTCCCTTCCTGGAAAGTCACCAATCTCCCTCCATAGTCTCTTCCTGTTCGTCCAGAAGTCTCACAGAAGTGGATGTGAACAGAATGATGAGAAAGTTTCTTTTGACACAAATTCAGATGCTAGTTCTCCCGGTTCCTACCCCCACAGGTCCGGAGACCTTTAATTGTACAGCCCCACTATTTCTGATTCCTTCTCAGATCCATTCTTCAATTTCAGAGTCCTTGGATCCGAGACTCCTGGTGCCATCTGTTTTGGATCTGAAGATGACTCTACCTTCGGATCCGATGTCTTCTGAGAGTGTCCCAGCTCTGAGTGTGTCAGAACCAGACATGTCTTGAACCAAAAGCTTTGTTGTCGGATCAGAGGGATTAGAATTGACTCCAAAGTTGTCGGAGCCATCTCTGCCCCTTGGAGGCTCAGTATTCGATAGCTCAGTTCTGACTCTTGCCTCAGGTGCGGTGTCTTTGGGTCGGAGGGAGCTGTCAGTCCAGAGCATGCCTTCTTGGTGCAGACGGTTTCCTTCTCCTTGGGACATTCTGCCCTCATGGTGGTAGAGAGAGTATTCTGTTTTAGAGATTAGATGACACCTCCCCCCTCTGATCTTCCCGCTAGTTCCCAGATGTCTTTGTGTCGTGAGCCTCAGCATTCTACTTCACAGGGGCAGCCAGCCCAAAGTCTCCAGGTAACTCCACAGGGCATAATTATCTCTTCCAATACTTATCCGGGACATCCTACCAAAGAAGTCCATAGGAAAAGGAAGTGCAAGAGGAGGCACTTGGACTCCCCTCAGGAGACAGTCATGGAAGATACTGATTTCGACGAAGGGAAGGGGTCCCCAAAATCACCACCTCAATATGTCTCATTTGGAGACATTGGCCACTACACTTTGGGGGTGACTCCAACCACTGATGAGCTCATCAATTTGATCTTTCAGCGAGCATGGGAGGAACTGGATTCTGTAGAGCTGATCCCCAAGAGACCACATACGATCCTGGCACCACCAAAGGGAAGGGAATATTCTGACAAAGTACCACCAATGGATACTATGGTCATGGTGGCAGCAACCAAAAAAAGAACTTGCAGAACAGAGTTCTTCTGTTCATCTTACTGACAAGGGAGTCTAGGGCACTGGGCAGATTTGGGAAGCATGTGTGTGCATCAGTGACCTTTGCACTCATGTCCCTGAATTACTTGGCACACTTTACCAGATTACAGACGGATTTGATCAAGGAACTCTCAAAAACCATCTCAGGGACTAGTACTTCTGAGGCAAAGTCTTCTTTTGCTTTACAGTTAGCGACCCTTCAGTCTATTTTAAACTCATCTGTGAAGCTTATTTCACATGTAGCTGAAGGAGCCTCAAGAATGGTGGGTTCAGGCATTTCCATCAGGAGGCATACCTGGATGCATCTATGTGATTCTGTGGAGCCCTTCAAGTCATTATTTGTCGATGCTCTTTTTGATGGAAGTTTGTTATTTGGTCCAAGGTGAAAGATGCAGTCTTCAGGTGCAAGAAAGATGGTAAGACCCTGTCTGCTGTGGGCATATGTTTTTCAGCCCCTCAAAGAACTTTTTCCAAGAATCAATGAGGTGGTCAAAGGATGTGGTTCAGGAATTCTCAGGGTCCTTTCCATGGTCAATGTGGAGAGAGTTCCATCAGGGGCAGAGGGGGGAACTCAAGTGGGAGATGCAGCCCACACCGCAGCTGATGCCCACAGAACCAAGGGTACAGAGGTTCTTTCTCTGATGGGCCCTATCAGCGCTCCTGAAAGGAGGCCTGATTACCCTCGTTTGGAGGCAGTCATGGGTAACTTGTCCCTGCACCATACAGCCTGGCTAGACATAACAAAAGATACTTGGTTGCAGAGGATTATTTCCAGAGGCTATATAATTCACTTTTCTCTACCACTGCCGTTACAGAACAAAATTTCCAATGTTCCATCCATTCAGAGGAAAACAGCAGCTTTGGAAATACAAAAGCTGTTAGAAGAAAAAGAGTCATTCAAGAGGTCCCCCCAGTCCAGAAAAGATCCAGAACTTACTCAAGATTCTTTTTAGTGTGAAAGAAAATGGTGGACTGGAGACCAGTCTTGGATCTCAATATTCTGAACAAGTCAGTTCAGAGTATCAAGTTCTGGATGGTCACAATTTAGTCCATTTTGCCCTTCCTACATAAGGATGGCTGGATGTGATCATTAGATCTGCAAGACACATACTATCACATAAAATGAACAGATGGTTCAGGAGCTATCTGTGCTTCTATCTGGGAGCCAGTCACTACCATTTAGAGTACTGCCCTTTGGTCTCACCTCGGCCTCCAGGATGTTCACCAAATGCATGGCAGTAGTAGCAGCTCACTTCAGACTGCAGGGATTCCGAGTGTTTCTGTACCTAGATGACTGTCTCCTAACCACCTCAACTGAACATCTGTTGATAGCAGCTCGAAACTGTGTACTCCAGACTTGTTCCAATCTAGGCATTACAATCAGCTGTAACAACTCTCATCTTCAACCATCTCAGACATTAGAATTCATAGGGAACACTTTCAAGACAACATCAGTGACAGCATCTCTTCCCTTGCTGAGAGTTCAGATCATTCATTTTCAAGTCAAAAGGGTAATCCATAACTCATTGCTGTCAGGCTGAAAGATATTACAGACCCTGGGATCGATGTCCACGGTAATAGTTCAACTTCTACTGGCAAGATACCATATGAGAATTCTCCAGTGGACATTAGCAACTCAGTGTCCATTTAATATCAACCTATGTCCACCAAGATCCGCATAACTGAGGCCTGCAAAAAGTACCTTTGGTGGTGGATTTGCTCAGATCAAATATCGCAGGGTCATCCATTCATCCTCCCTCAGCCCAAGACCACAGTGACCACAGACACTTCCCCAGAAAGGGTGGGGTGCATTTCTTGAGGAAGACTATTCAAGGCACATGGTCCCCCGAACAGGCCTACTTTTGCATATCAGTTTGCTGGAAATGAGAGCAGTTCTCCTAGCATTGCAGGTGTCCCAAGGCTTGTCTCCCATCAGGAACTATTGGGAGTCAAATGATCAATATGTCCCATCTGTGTTGTCCATTTTCATTCTTCTTCAAACTATGGGTAGTATCGTACATCAACAAACAAGGAGGAACCATATTTTACCCCTTGTATCGAGAACCAATGAGAGTATGGCAGTGGGTGATCTCTTCAAATCAATTTCTGGTAGTAATGCACATATGAGGGAAGTCCAACATGATAGCAGACAAGTTGAGCATGCCCATCCTACTATCTCTCAACAGGCAGTAGCAGAAATGGTATACTGCCAGTGGGTCTAGCCATGCTGTGACCTATTTACATCTCCCATGAACAGCAAATGCAGCAGTTTGCCTTAATCCCTCTGCCAGGGTAGTCACCAAGAGACTCTGTCCTTCATGATTGGCCCCCAGGTCTCCTCTGTGCTTACCTCCCAACTCCCTTAATCCCCAAACTCCTACAGAAAGCATGCCAATTGAAGAGCAAAGTCCTCCTCATTGCCCCATATTGGCCTCGACAGATTTGTTTTTCCTTGTTTTTGCCTCATCTAGTTTACCCGCCTTGGATTCTTGATCCAGTTCCAAACCTCCTGTCTCACCTGACAGACATGACTCATGTGGACATCTTGGACCTAAAGCTGACAACATGGTTTCTCCAATTCCTGTGATAGCCAGACAACCAATGTTCTCTTCTCTGGTGTGCCACATTCTTTTATCTTCCCACAAAGCTTCCATTAGGAAGATTTACAAGAGCAAATGGAAAAGATTTGTCCTTTGGGCACAACAGTAAAACATGGACCCCCTTTTCAACACCAGTACATAAAATTCTTGAATTTTCTGGCTTCTACTTTTAATGAGGGGGCTAGTCCTTCTACTGTTAAGGTTCAGTTAGCTGCCATCTCCATTTTCCACATTAGAGTTGATAATTCTGCATTGGCTTCTTCACGTCTTTGTATGGCCTTTATAAAAGGAACCTTTCTCCTCAAACCACCCTCGAAGGAGTCTGCTTCACCATGGGATCTGAATTGAATTTTACAAGCCCTAACTCAACAACCCTTTGAAATGGCTGCAAAATGTGAATTTTGATATCTGACTTGGAAAACTATATTTTTCATAGCCGTAACATCGCCAAGAAGAGTTTCAGCATTTCAAACTTTATCTTCTAAGTCTCCTTTTTTAATTTTTCATAAGCATAGGATGTTGTTAAGAACCAATCCTTCCTTTCTTCCTAATGTGATGTCAGGATCTAACATTAATCACAATATTAACCTTCCTGTATTCTTTCCAAATTTTTTTTGAAAAAGGTGAGTACATTTTGCATTTATTAGATGTTTACAGACAATTACATTTTTATCTACACAGATTGGAGAAATTTAGAAAATCAGATCAATTATTTGTATCCTTTTGAGAAACCAGATTAGGTCAACCAGTTTTAAATGTAACTTTATCTAAATGGGTGACCGATTGCATTTGTCTGTAAAAAGTTTGATCTGGTCTTGCCAAAGCCTTTAAGAGCCTATTCAACCAGGTCCATGGCAACGTCATCAGCTTTTCTATCCAGGACTTCCATGGGTGATGTTTGTGTGGCTGCAACTTGGTCTAATCCTTATACCTTTATTACTCATTACAAATCAAGTCTGGTGTAGAGGGGAAGAGCAGCCTTTGGCTCAGCAGTACTCAAGAATATCCTTCCTTGGAGCCCACTAGGTATTCAGGTAATTGGGGACTCTGTCCCATAGGTTGAGGAGTGAATGAAAATTGACATCATCAGATAAAGAAATTATGTACTCACCAAATCATTCCGTTTGTGTTGTCTATTTTCCTTCTTTTTCAACTCCCTTCCCCCCAGCCCCCTACCCTGTTTCTTTGATGACCTCTGGAACAGTGGGAGAGGGTTATAGGAATCAGATTCCTTCTATTTGAGCTCCAGATAGTGACTTTCTTTAGTAAAGTAAATTTTTTTCATTACATCACACTATAAGGAGTTGCAAATAAGGTCTGGGAAATGAGGGAGACTACAGCATTATGGGTAAGGGAGGAGCTTGTGACCTTGCAGTGTCCACGAGCTGTGAAACAGCAACCGAGTCGGATCTGAGGATCGGCTCGGAATCCATAGGTTGAGGAAGAATGAAAATGGACAACACAGATAGAACGCTATGTTGAGTACATAACTTATTTTTCACATCTTGTGGGGTTTGGCCTGAATGTAACTATAAAGATTTGAAAAGTATAAAAATGTCATGTACATTCTGAAGCCATCTAGCTGAAATACTTGATGTCCTAAAAGGGTCATTTGCATATATCCCACGGGCCTCCACAACAGGTGGTTTAAGGTATAAATGTAGTGAACATTCTATCTTGTCTGGGTTTTCCTTAAAGTTTTTACTGAATGGTTTGTCTTTGTGTCCTTTTTACCTTTTGGTTTGGATTTTAGTTTGGATATTTTGCAGACATCTTAATCTTTATGGACATCAGCTGGGTTTAAAGACCCTCTGTTTCTGAAGTATAGCCAAGCTATACACTTATGTTGTGCTGACGAAGTCACTAAAAAGGCCGAGACATGCACGTCCACATTTAGTGTGCTTTGGCTTTATTGGTGTAAATTTAACTTTCAAGTGTTAAAAAGTTAAAACATTAAAAAAAAAAGTCATGGACATTCAGAAACCATGAAACTGAAACTCTTGATGACCTGAAGAAATTATTTGCATGTATCTCATGAGTCTCCAGTACAGGAGGTTTAAGGTATTACATAGTGAAAACTCACGCTTGTCTGGGTTTCCCTTGCAGTTTTTACTGAATGGCTTGTCTGGGCCTCCAAACCACGACTTATGTGGATAGACTGAAAGCCCTGTCACAGTGCTCTGTATCATATAGGCTGCTGAGAGACGACTTGTGCCTGGCATGCAGGGCAGAGTCTGACCCTGCCCTGATGGGTATACTCCACATCTACAGGTCAAATGGCACCAGAGTCAGTCACTCTAGAGATCTTAACCTAGCCTGTGACATTAACAGAACATGCTGCAAAGACAGATATATCTCCCAGAGATTGCTGCATGCCCCTCATTGCTCTGCGAATTACATCCATCTAACCAAGGATAATTGAGGCAATTTGGGAGGATCATGACTAGGCTTGTAAGGGCTCTAGGGCCGCTAGCCTAGTAACCTCCTATGAGCCTATGTATGTAGTTTTTACATTTTGGTTTGAAAGAATGTAATCCAGGCAGTCCACAGCAGGACCAAATACAACAGGAAATCCAATAGTAAACCATCTTGGTGGTCCATCCACATTATCAAACTGTACATTGAAAAGAAAAAAAATATTTTAATATCTGCAACAAATCACAATGTACTCATGTAAAGGACTTTTTTCATATAATCAGTAAAGAACTGAAAAACACCATCAGGTAAGTCTGTACTAAACATGAAATAAAAGTAGTATCTGAAGCTAAAAACAACTGAAGAGCATTACATAACTGCATTAGAAAACTTAGAAATGACATCTAGTAATGCCCTGAGCTAATTCACAGTGACTTGACCTACTCTAACCTAATGATATGGAAAATATACTAGCAGATAATTTTAGTGCTAACTTCACATCAGCTACAGTTACTGAAATTTCACATTCTGTCAATTCTTGCTTCTGCTTGATTACCAGGGAGTAAGTAGTAACTGCCCTCTGCAAGGCCAGAACACCACATCCATTGGCACTTGACAATGTACCTGTTCGCTTAGTAAGAAGTGTCAAGCATGCTCTGTGACTGTGTTAACAATCTTTAACTAAGTTCTTCACAAGATATGTTCACAAAACTTGGAAAAAAGTCATTATGATTCCCATACACAATGGATGCCCTACCCCAAACCCTGGTAACATTTAGACTCATTAGGCCTAATATGCAAGGCCATTGAATGCAACATATCAGACTTTATTACTCTGCACCCATATTGCTTTGACTTTGCCCCTGCAGAGGTCATGCCTACTGAATTTAGAAATAGTTTTGAAAAAGTGTCAGAAGCTGTGGATGAAGGTTGCCTAGTCTGAAAATTATACCTAGACTGGCCAAAGCCTTCAGAATACTTCCCCATGAAGATAACTATAAATAAGCTCAAAGACATATTATGTGGTGAGATTGAAAGGAAACTGGCTGTGTGAGAAAATAAATTTAGGTAAAGTGGCAGGATTCATGGTAGAAGGGTGACTAGAGATGTGTCTTAGGCCTCCCTGATGGGGACCTCTTTTGTTTAGTGTGTGCTTTTCCAGTCTTCTTAACATAAACCTGAACTTTTGGCTCATTGTTTGTCAGTGAATTTAGTGTTTTTTATAGTTTGCTCATTTTCCAATAGGGTAATACTGCTAGAAGACTAGTCCATGCAAATCACTTTTGTAAAATTAGTGGCCACAAATAAAAATGCAAAAAGAAGAAAAGAAAAGATTACCGTTTCATGTTGCAAAATTTGTTAGAACAATTCCCAGAATATGGAGACTTGCTGACAAAAAATACAGACGTATGTATACCAAGTCCAAAACTGTGGTTTCTCAGAGTATTCTTTTTTTTTATTTTCTCTCTGTGGTATTATTTATCTTGGAGTTGATATGTATATGTTTGGGTGGTGTGGATGGCTTCCCTCGGTGAAAAACAACTTTAAAAGAGCACAGCATTGTTCGACATTTCATTTTTTCTCCTGTATTTTCTGATTTTTTTTTTTTGTAATTCTGGGGCTCACACTTATGAGAGACAAAAAAGCACAGTATTGGCAAAAGAAGTCTTAACTTACAGTATAGATGACATCTCACTGATTCATTTATCAGAGGTCTTGGCATGTTCATAGACAGCTCCCTATCCTTTGTCCACCATGCCTCAGCTATGGTATGGAAATCCCATCTGGTCAACAGATACCCAGCACTTATTTCATCTAGGTCTAAAGAAGTTATTGTTCCTTTGCAATCAGCCTTCATCAGACAAATTGTGGTATACAGCACCCCTTTTAGCAGTATCTCAAACACATCAAATGACTAGAAAGACCCCACACAGGTATGTGTCAAAAAAGTAAGTGGTATAAAGACTTTAAACTTCCAAAAAAGGCTTGAAATTCCATCCCTTTATTCTGCATCTTACAGACTCCAGTGTGGTAACCTCTGAATTTTCTTTCTGTGAAGTATAGAAAGTACACATTTATAGTATATTGGTCAGCAGTCATTGCATTGATTCAGCTTGTCCATTTTGGTATTTCATGTATTACTTACAGTGGTTTATATAACCCATAAGTCTCAATTACATACTTTCTGCTTGTTTCTATAGGCATGATGATTCTTTAGCAAGGTACGAGAATGATACAAGCTGTATGTCCCTTATTTTTAGTAGTTTGTACCTAATTTAGGTGCTTTTCCTTTTCTTTTCAGGTGTGTACATCAGTAAAACAACATACATCCGCCAGGGGGAGGAGTCTCTTGATGGGTTTTACAGAGCCTGGCACCAAGTGGAGTATTACAGGTATGATTTATTGTAATTTAGTGTAAATACCAGTCATTGTTATCACTAAAAAATGTCTGTTCTTGAAGATTATTTCATGTTGGGTTTCTGTTTTTGTACTTAACCTGCTCAAGTGTATTTATGTAAGTTTCCGAGGAGATTAGGCCATGTAGGATGGCAGAGGCAAACCAGGCTCTGGTTCTGGAAGTGGCACGAAGGGGTTAGTGTTTATTGAAGTTGTGTAGAGATATCCACTTGGCTGCTTCCAGGATAGCCCGGTTGGATTCCCATTCAGGAATGATGTGGTGTTTGCTTTAGCCCTGGTTCTCATACCCTGCCAAGTATCTGTTTGCAATGATGTGTGTAACAAAAGGTGGTATAACTAGCTATCCATTTTGAGATGGTGTGCTTCCCTGCAGCGGTCCCCTCCTTTCCTTCTGCAGATGCCACCAACAATTGAGGAGTCCTGTTTAGAAATCTAGTCCTGTGAAGATAGCACCTTAATTGTCAGTGTATGTCCAGGGAGTGTTGGATTCTCACCTGTTTGTTTTAGGGATTTGGGAAGACACAGGAAGATGGATAGTCTGATTCAAGGAGACTTCTCATACCACCTTGGGACTAAAGGAAGGGGATAAGTTCTCCAGGTGACTCTTAATTGTTTAAAAGATGAGGAAGGGTTTCCTGCACATGAAGGCTTATAGTTGTGAAGTATGTTTGGAAGAGAACCTTTTGAACTGCCAGTTTAATTTAAGGCGTAAAAGGTCTACTTAATATGTGTTAATTCTAGAAACACTTCTTTAGGATCTGCTTTGTCTGCCTGTTGGCAAGTTGTCCTGCCCCTTATTGGAAGAGGCTGTAGCTGACAGAGTGAGTTGTGCTAACTACCATAGTTCCATTATTAAAATGCACAGGCATTAGGAATGTGCATCATTTTATTTGTTAATGTACCACATAATAGTTATATCATATGCCAGTGTCTTTATAGGTCCTGTTACCAGTTTGTTTTTGAAGGCCATCATAGCCAAAATGACCAGCATCATCTCTTAAGTTGATGCACTGGGCTGCCAAATGCCGTCCTATGTTCTCTGGACTCTAAAGCTTGCCTAAAAGTGCCTTCTAAGCCAGGTCGAAGCTGTCTGGGTTTAGGATCTGATTTGTCTCTGGAAAGTAGAAGAGGACCCTAAATTTGTCTTGATGCTCTCCTTCCACCAAGGAATTTCCTTTTCCATGAATGGGAGAACAGAAATGGAGGCTTCCAAAGGTTGCTGGTGTTGGGGACAGCAGTTTTTTGGAAACCACTGCAGCTTTCTTATGTGGAGTTTTGATAAATGGATCATCAGGATACATGGAAGCTGTGCACTCCAGCATCCTCAAGAACTCTCTTGCTGTAATGATCTGCTGACCTTGAATGTGAAGGATGTAAACCAGTAGAAGCAGACTCTTGCTTTTTGCAAAAATGCTTTCTGCTGAACAGCATCCATTTCTGCTCCTAGGTAGGTTACCCGGTTATTTGGTATTAGCTGTGACTTCTGGACATTCAGTGTTAAGCTCACTTTCTGAAAACATTCTGTTGTGATTTGCATGGCTGAGAGAGATTCTGCAGTAGATGATATGTGGATGAGGAAATTGTCTAGGAATGGGAAAATGTGCCTCCCCCCCTTGGTTCTGCAAAACCCAATGACTGGTGCCAGGTATATGATAGACTCTGGGAGCAGTATGTTAGCCAAACAGTAAGGTACAGAATTGGAAGTGGGACCCACCCTGCTTTGAAGTGTAGAAACATTCTGTGATGTCCTTCTATTCCTATGTTACACTATTTTTGGTGTGGGATTTCCTGCCTTCAGGCGACCTGTACGTTGGCTCCTATACAAAAGCTTCAGCTTGGCTGTTGCAGCTGCGTGGAATGTCACACGTAGGGCCATAAACCAAGGACCTTATGTGTAACATCTACATGCACAATCCTCAGAACTTTTCAGCCGCAGACGACTTTGCATCATACAATCGCTCTCCAGACGTCTGATCGACTATAGATAAGTAACCCATTGGGTTTTTGTATTTCTAATATTTTACCGATCTTTCACATTGCTTAGGCTTGGTTGTTGTAGCTTTCAGCTGATGTCAGGTAAAAAGGGAAGATGCCAGTGCGGGTGCCAAATTCCCCATAAGGACACCCATGACAAATGCGTTTTCTGCTTAGGCCGGGATCACGACCATAACGCTTGCCCTATTTGTAAATATTTTGTGCCTAAGACCATACATAACCGTCTGGCAGCTTTAAACCTTTACTTAGAAAACCAGCGCCTCAAACGGCTGGCTCTCAGGATGGATCCTGCTTCGGAGGCCACCCAAGAACCTCCACGTAAGAAGACCAAGATGCCTAGGCCTTCATCGCCTGCCACTTTGCACCCAGGCACCCTGCCAACTACCCATGTAGGAGTTGAGGAGTGTTCGGTGGCTCCATCGTCTCCATCGACCTCTCTCATGAAGGCCGCTGCTCAGCCGACGTCCGGCACGTCCACGGAGCTTTCTCAGACACTGACGCCTGTTGATGTCGAGGGGGAACTAGATTTGGGGGTTCCTTCGACCGGGATCCAGACCTTGGATACAGCCACTGCCAAACCCAGCTCTAGGCTGACCCCAACTAAAAAGAAGCAGAAAACAAAACATATTATGCCTGCTTCTGAAGCCCCTCCAGACTGGGAGGCCTTCACCTCCTCTCTTATGCAGGCATTTATGGCCCTTAGGCCATCTGCTTCACCCACAACTACATTGCCTCTGCTAAGCCTTAGGCCTACCTCTGCTTCTTCTATTCCCATGGCCCCCCTCCTTGAGGAAAAAGAAGAACATGAATCTACCTACTCTTCCTCGGATTAATCCATCTCTTATGCATCCCAGATTGCTTCTCCCAAGGAATATTACTTTCCTGATGAGGATTCTGTGGAAGGGGATTCTCCACCTGAAGACATTACATTTGGTGAAACTATCACCAAAATGAAAGACTATTTCAAATCGGATACTTCCCAAATGACAGAAACCCAAAAAAAGATACTTTGTACTGCTGCAAGTGGAGTCCCCCTCGTCTTCAGCTGTACCCCTTGTCCTTCCTGCATACTTGGATGCTTTTACTGCAGTCTCTAGAACTCCTGACTCTCAACCTCCTGCACCTAAGTGCTCAGACTGCTTCTACAAGGTGCCAGAGGAACTGAAATTACTCATAAAGCCACCCTTAGCAGACCCAGCAGTGATTGCCACTGCACCTGATAAACAGTCTAGGTTGCTACCTTCTGCCTCCCTATTGCCCGCAGATAAAGATAGCAAATCCATAGATAGGATGGGCAAGAAGGTGTACACTTCCTCCACTTTGGCCTTCAGAGCCATTAACTATCAAACACACATGACCAAGTATGCCCTGGACTCAGTATCCTAAGCCACCTCTATGCTGGCTTCAATTCCTGACAATCCCATTAAAGCGGATATCTCCTCCAAATTGTCCTTAGCACTACAAGTGGCTAGACACTCCATAAGATGCAGCTACGATGCTGCAGAAGCTTCTGCTCGCTCTGCAGCATCAGCATCTGTCCGTAGGAGATATTCCTGGCTTAGACTACAGAATCTGCCAGAGGACTTCAAGTCCAAAATCTTGGACGCTTCCCTGGATCACAACTTCCTCTTTGGAAAGCAGTCTGCAGACCTATTTAAGAATCTGCAAGAAAAAAACAGAGAGTTACAGGATATTAAACATCTCCTGGTATCCCCAATACCCAAATTTTATTGTAACTACCCAGCTAAGATTACCTTTGTAAGGTGTAACCTGCATTATGCTACCTCCTCCTCCAGACCCAGAAGAGGAACTAGAAGACATTCCTCATCCACGCCCACTGGCCCACCGCCTAGCCTAAACAGCCCTTTCAGGCAGGGGAGGTCCCAATAATGCGAGACTGCTGTGTGCATCTGCCCCTCTCAGCTCGCCTTACCCACTGTTTCCCCTTCTGGCAGAAAATCACCAAACACCAGTGGGTATTAACCATTATTCAAAAAGGATACTTTCTCTCCTGGAAACAAATTCCCCCCTGGAAAGGCATTCCATTTCCCCCCAAAACACAATGCCATCTCCTTCCACAAATTCTGTCAGATCTGCAACAACAAGGCACTATAGAACCTGTACCCAGAGGGCAAGTAGGAAAGGGATTCTGCTCCCGTCTGTTCCTGGTCCCTTGAGACCCATTTTGGATCTCTCCTTCCTAAACCTTTACCTGCAGGTACCATTCTTCAAAATGCTGCCTCTTCCCACTCTCTTACCCTTCATACCCTCAAATGCTTTCATGGTCACCTTGGACTCATCAGGTCCTCAAACAGATGTTTCCTGCATTTCTCTGGGCCATCCTCGCACTTCCAGTTTACGGTCTTGCCCTTTGGCTTATCCACTGCCCCAAGAGTGTTTACAAAGTGCCTAGCTCCAGCCATTGCCTTCTGCAGGACCCAAGTAATCCAGATTTACCCATATCTGGACGACATCCTTATCCTAGCAGAGTCAGAAGATTCCCTCTTAAGACATCTACACTTCACTATGTCCGTACTACAAAGTCTAGGGTTTACCACAAACCTCAAGAAGTCCTCCCTGAACTCAGACAAGGACAAGATATTCCTAGGTTGCAGAATCAACACAGAACGAATGAAAGCCTTTCTCCCACAGGACAGGGTTCTATCTCTAACTTCTCACTTCCAGGAAGTCTTGTTCTCCCAGACAGTCACTGCAAGGCAATTCCTGGGATTGATGGCAGCAACCATTCCCATGCTACCATTGGCCAGAATGCATGTGAGAAAACTGCAATGGTACCTCAAAAATATCTGATCACAACACCAGAATCACTTGGAACAAATTATTTTCCTTCTTTCCTGTTTAAAGAAGGAAATCATTTGGTGGATCCAAGTACAACTAAACCCTGGGCTTCCACTGCAGCCCCCTCAACCCCCACAAATATTGCATACAGATGCCTCAGACACAGGTTGGGGAGCCACCTTGCACTCCTACAGAGTCCAAGCCCAGTGGCAACCTCCCATGAAAAACAAACACATCAATGTAAAGGAGATGACAGCAGTTCTTGTAGCTCTTCAGACCTTCCTACCCCTACTGCTATCAGGTCCTCTTCTGTTTGTGATGGACAATACCACTGTAATGTGGTACATCAACAAACAGGGAGGTACCAAGGCATACCAATGGTGCAGGCTAGCCCTACTAATTTGGGACCTAGCATCCCAGCACAACCTATCCCTGCAAGCCAGTTACATTCCTTTGCAGGACAACAAGCAAGCAGACCTCCTGAGCAGAACATCCTCCACACTACACGAATGGATGCTGGACAGGGTGGTCTTCCTAGACATAGTCCAATGGTGGGGCATTCCACAAATGGACCTGTTTGCCTCCCCCCCGAACAGGCAGCTGCAGACTTTCTGCACAAAGACTTACTCCCACCAAGCCTGGATAGTAGACACCTTCAGTTTCACCTGGGAGGGGAAGTTCCTGTACGCCTTCCCCCCTTTCTCTCTGATTCAGAAAGTCCTTCTGAAAATCAGGAAGGACAAACCAAATATCTTGCTAGTGACTCCCTACTGGCCAAGGCAGCACTGGTTCCCCCTTCTATACAACTTAGCCAAGGGTAATCACCGTAAGTTACCCCACAAGGTGGACCTTTTGACACAAGACCAAGGAATTCTCCTACACCCACACTTGCAAATGCTATCACTGACTCTGTGGGTGATAAATTACTAACCCCATTGAGACACCGCTATTCAGTCCTGAGGGGGAGGCCAGGAGACCCACTTCTAGAAAATCATACCTTGCTAAATGGGAAAGATTTACTCACTGGTGTCTGGGACAGGAAAGGGACCCTTACGAGACTGATACCCCCCCCCCCATTCCTCTCATGTATGTGTCAACTTATAAAGGGTGGAATTTCCTATTCATCAGTGAAAGGGCACCTCTCCACATTACCAGCCTACTTACCTCTAAATCCTCCCTTGTTAGCCAGGCTACATGTGAAACTCTTCCTTAAAGGGGTCTTACACATCAGACCACCTAAGAAGTCTATCCTTCCTCCATGGGACCTGAACTTCATCCTGGAAAAACTCACCCAGCCCCCCTTCGAACCGGCTAATACAGCCTCTCTACAGTTTTGTACTTGGAAAATAGTACTGTTAGTGGCTGTTACCTCTGCAAGAAGGGTTTCCAAGCTACAAGCCTTAATGGCATGCTCACCTTATACCATTTTTCATAGGGACAGGGTCAGTCTGAGAACTAACCTTTCCTTCAAGCCCTAGGTAGTCAATGACTTGTTTCTAACTCAGTCCATTCACCTACCCAATTTTTCCCCTCTCCCACTAACCAAGGAGAGAGGATACTTCACTCCCTAGATGCCCACAGGCAACTGAGATTTTACCTGGACAAGACTAGAGACATTAGGAAATCCAAACAACTCTTTATATCTTTCCACCCCAGGGCATTGGGCAAGGCAGTCACTAAAAAGACCATTGCATTCTGGATTAGAAATGCAATTGTTTTCTGCTACTCACACCATGGAAAAACTTCTCCAGTTAGGGGTTAAGGCACACTCCACAAGAGCAGTGGCCACTTCCAAGGCCTTCCAAAAGGCATGGACACAACTTCCATTTTGGAAGCAGATACATGGTCCACTATACACACTTTCACCAAACATTACAAACTGGACCAAATCTCCAAAGCATGCGCAGGATTTGCCAGGGCAATCCTACAAGGCTTTATAGAATCATCTTCTGCATCTTCCACTCTTTCATCACACTAAGCTGTGGTACTCTCCCACACCACGAATACTGCAACGTAGGAATAGAAGGGCATAGAATAGCTGTGTAAAATCTTACCATAACCATAGATGTCCTTCTCTTCCATGTTGCAGTATTCTTTCCCACCCACGATTCCCCTGCACAGACTCTTACCAATCTAAATGCTCCCTGATGCCTGTCTCCATTACAGAAGTGACCCAGAGCATTATACATGTCACCTTTGGCAGCCTATCTGGATGGGCCATCTACCTTGCCTGCTTACCTTCAAGTTCTGAGGATTGTACGTGCAGATGTCACACTTAAGGTCCCTGGTTTATGGCCTTATGTGTGACATCCCACGCAACTGCAACAGCCAAGCTGAAGCTTTCGTATAGGAGCCAACGTACGGGTCGCCTGAAGGCAGGAAATCCCACACCAAAAATACTGCAACATGGAAGAGAGGGACATCTATGGTTATGGTAAGATTTTACACAACTATTCTTTCCTGTAAAATAGGAGCATGAATGTTAGCATCTTCTTGGTTCAGGTTCACCATTTTTAGCCCTGGCAAAATGCAAAGTAGAAGTTTTTGTAGTGTTAACATTTTGAATTTGGGTACTACCATGTTTTTTGTCTTGAAAGATTCATGGTGGGTCTCCAGGTGAAAATGTCAGTATAGTTTATAGCCTTCTTCTTTCCGCCAACAAGTCTGCTTTCCTCACATTGTAATCTGTTCTCCTTGACCTTCTTTCTTATTAGATTTATGCTTTGATGTCCTTATTTCATCTTTCCCATAATGTGCATTAGATTACCCATCTGAGTCTCTTTTTCATCATTGCCTCAGACTTCCTCAGCTGGTCTGCCTTCAGTGCTCATATTTCGGTACCATACAGAAGCTTAGGTCATGCCACTGTTTTTTTTACATCATACTTTTTTAAGATTTTTGGCATTTTTCTGTCGTACGCTACTCATGACACTTTGTGCCATTTGGCTACATTGCCTGTAATTCTAGCTTTAACTCCTTCCTCCAAGCTTCCCTTCTCCTCAACCAGACCTTCCAGACATTTGAAGCCATTAATCTGTTCCACTATTTTCCCTTTTATCTCATTTCATCTTCTCAGTATTTGCTACCATAGCCACTGCCTTGTCTGCACTCAATTTCATCTAGTGTGACTTCATTTTTTGCATTCCAGTGCCCTATCATACACTGAAGTTCATGTTCAGTCGGTCTGTGTGCTGCCATATTGTCATCATAAAGCTTCTTTGCTGATCTCTCCACTTAAGCTATTTTGCTGATGTAATCCATCAGCAGTTTGAACAGAACTGCGCTCAGAGCTAACCCTGATGCACACCCATTCCCACTGGAAAGCCTTTGAGAGTCTGAACACTGATTGTACTTGTAGTACTGTGTCCATCTACATAGCCTGCACTAATTCTGACAGTGTTTCTGGAGTATTGAACCATAGTAGGGCTACCCACATCAGCTTTCTCAGGACCTTGTCATATGCCTTTTCCAGTTCCCTTGTTTCTTAATATCTAGCCAGACTTTTTTTTTTCTCTTCTCAAGACTTTCCTCCACTATCTCTCTCATTGCAGACACCAAGTCTGTTGTACTATATTACTATTTGAATGCAAACGGCTCATTTTATATTTTTTCTACTGCTTTTGTGCTATTCTTTTAGCATCATTTTCATGCTGTGTGACACGTTTTCTGTATCAGTCTACTGACGCAGTCATTAATATTCCCATTGTTCCTGTAAAAACTGTAACTGGAATCCTTCTTCATTCATCTGGGATATACCTTTGTCTTCATACCATAGTGAGTACCCTCAAGATCCTTAAAACCAAACTTTAATAAAAAACACTTTAAAGGATAAATCCAACAGTAAAAAATGCAAGAAAGTTTAACGTATCACTGTGTTTTCGTCTTTCATAAAACTTCATCAGATGTGAGCATACCCTTTACTACAAACCTATATAAATACACTGAACCCAAGAAATCAATTATTCAATCAACACAGTTCTCAATATATAATTTACAAATTAATAGTCACTTCTCAAGAGTTCTAGGAAAGAAACTACACATATATATACAGATTAAACAAAATAAATACTCATCTTAAAATTCACTTTTGTAAAACATCTATCCAGTACATAATGAATAATCAATAATAAAAACAAAATAGTTTGAATTAAAACATTCCCTCCTATTTATAGAGTGGCAGGCGTGTAGTACATCTTAAGTTGTCCAACACTGCCATCTACTGGTCATACTGCAAACCTATTAAAGTTTAGCTGCTCTAAGCTTAAGTATTGGTGCCAAAGAGACCATATCATTTAAACCAGAGAACTTATTGGCTTCAAGAACAGTTTACCAATACAATTCCCTGTATTCCAATCTGGTCTCCCATGGCCCACCTCTTAAATCAATGGGAACTGTTTCATCTACAAAAAAAATTAAAATCTGCACCCATACAAACCAGGGTGTTCTTGCATAATGCATTGTTTAAATTCTTTTTCTTTATACGGTATCAGTGCTCATAACTTCTTAGTCTAAACTTTCTTTCGGTTTTACTTATATAAAATGCATCATGTTTATTGCATAAAGCTATATATATCACTCCAATGGTGTTGCAAATGGAATAACTTTTACTTTTAATAAATCTGTCTCTAACTACTAAATATAAAGTCTCACTGTCCTTTAAATACGGGCACTCCTGGCAACCACCACATTTGTAAGTACCCATCCTCCCTTTTTTTCTATATGTCTGTTCAGACTTTTTGATCTGATGTTGTTAATCTTCATTCATTCCTTACTGATGGGTTATCGGTTCTGTCCTTGGAACCGAGCCGGCCATATATCAAGCTTGCGTCAGCCAAAAACTCTTGAGCCAAGGTCCTACCCAGAATACTCTGCTCCCTGTTACTTCAGATCTTGTTTGCCGCGTTGCTGTACAGCCGTTTCAAGCTACTCTCTTCAGCTAAGTGTATAATTTTTTGAAAGTTTTATATATCGTTTGTACTCTAAAGTTTTTCAGACAGTTTCTTGTATTATTCTCCTACCCTATTGTATCCTTAAGACTCTGTCCCATTAGTCTATTTCTCTTTATTCCCCTTTTTCTTACCTTTGAGGTAATTCTTCATTACCATCGTTGGTAATCCTTTTTCCTTCTTTCTTCTTACCCTTTTGGGTAGCTTTTCCTCTTCTTTTTGGTACTGTCCTTCCCCACATCATTATGTCAGATAAGAAAAGTAGTGTTGGTTTTAAACAGTGTAAGGATTGCGGCCATAATTTACCACTTTCCGATGGCCATGACTTATGTGTCTATTGTTTGAATGTCTCCCACCTTACTGTGGATCCCCCATGTGGGATTTGTAGAAATATTTTGATCAGGACTCTTAATGAGAGAAAGAACAAGTTAATCCTGAAAGGTCTTCTCAAATCTCATTTCTGTGAGGCTATTTCTGGGTCGGAGGGCTCACCCCCTCCTGCTAAACTTGGTAAGAGGCTTTCTTCCTCTTAATCATCGAGGTCGCTCACTTCATCTCCCTTTGGCGCTGCCACCTGTGACTTTCGGCTCCAGGCTCAGAACTGCCCCAGTTGATTCTTGCTCCAGCCATGTCCTCCTTATCGACGGCACCGGAGTTCCTGGTGCAGACTATTATGGCTCCAACAGTTCCATCGCAGCCCTTACCGGCACCATCCGTGCAGGTACAGTCCCATTCGGCACCGTTTTTACAATCCCCTTCAGCTCCGAGCATGACGTTACTGTCCTCCACGATGCAGACACTTTCGGCACTGACATGTTCTTCAGTGCAGTCCCTCTCTGCACCGTCATTGTTACTGGTGCAGTCACTTTCCTCGACTGCACCGTACCCACCGGTGCAGACACCTTCAGCTTCTATGGCGCTGATGTCGGCGCAGACTACTTCAACACCATTCTCTTCGGTGCAGACACCCTCGGTTCCGGGCTCTGCCCCTCTCGAATTAGCAAGGACCAAGTACTCTCCTTCCTTGGATCCATTTGTTGGTAGCCAATAAAGTCCTTTCCTAGAAAGGCCAGAATCACCCTCAGGTTTCTCTATGAGGTTGACCAGTAGCCTCTCTGAGCAAGATGTGTTGCGGCTTGTTGACCAGTTGCTTGTGGCCAGAGGTCTCTCTCAACCGTCGAAATCCACGTTCCCTCCTTCAGGTGAATGTATATCTCCTCAAACTCCAACGTATACTCCTTCGACTTCCACCCAAGTATCGAAGCCCATTACTCCAACAGCAGCTTCTCTTCCTCCGACCCCAATAGTGGATCTCACTTTGGAACCAGAGTTGTCCTTGTGGCCCTCGGTGCACTGGGCATTGGGCTCTTCTCAGGCCAGTGGCTGTGCCATGGGGGAGGGCATTCTTGGTTCCATGCTGATTTTTTTTTATGGCACCCTCCAGGAATCCTTGCTCTTTCACGCTTCACAGTCCACTTGAGACTTCTGGTCTGGGGGTGGACTCATCAGGGCGGGGTGTGACCCCGGTCCCAAGGTTGTCATGCTCAGTTCCCGGTTCCCATCCCTCCTTGGGTGGGCCAGCCAGCCTTCCAGGCCATGGAGAGGGCCCTTGCCTCTGCTGGCAAACCCCACATGTCAGAGTACTCTTCCCCCTCTCTGCCACAGCTCTCACAAGCTACAATTGCCAGACACCAGGCACAAGGGTCTCTGGTTTCTCCTCCTCAGGAGACACTCTTTTTGCAGTCTTCTCCAAAACCTCCCACTGAGGAAGTACCCTGCAAAGTGTCGTGCAAGAGGAAGCACATGGACTCCACTGAGGAATCTTTGACTGAAGATACGGACTTTGATGACGGGGAAGGGTCCCCATGGTCACCCTCTGATGAGGTGTCCTTTGGTGACGTCCTCGAGATCCTTAGAGAGATGACTGGAAGTCATCTAATACTTCCTCTGAGGAATCTGTATTCATGCAGGCCTTTCGTGCCCGGCCCCCTACCTCCTGGGTTACCCCGCCGGCCGATGAGCTCATCCAGCATGGAAGGCTCCTGACACCCTGGAAGCGATACCGCTGAGGCCTGATAAAATCTTATTGCCCCCAGCTGAGCATCCCCATTGATCACGAGGTCTTCCAGTAGATCCCATGGTGGTGGCGGCAGCTGCAACTAAGAAACATTTGGCAGAAGAGAGCCAAACTGTCCATCCACCCAACAAGGAGTCCCGGGTGATAGACAGACTAGGGAAGCATGTGTTTGCTTCATCGACCTTTGCTGTAAGGTCTTTGAACTGTTTGGCACACTTTACGAGGCTCCAGAGGGATCTTATCAACCATCTCTCTGAAACCTTGGCAGGAGCGGTTTGTGATAAGGTCTGTGATAATGTAGCTTCTCAGCCACCCTAGAGTCCATCTCCAATTCTTTCATGCATCTTATTTCTCACACAGTGGAAGGAGTGGCTAAGAGTAACAGGAGCGGGTATAGTCACCAGACGACCTGCCTGGCTGCGCCTTTGTGGACTCTTTAAGGCTTCCTTCATGAATGCCCCCATCAAGGCAGCTTCTTTGTTTGGCCCTAAAGTTAAAGATATGCTGGCAAGGTGTGAACAAGATGGCAAGACCCTATCTGCCGTGGGTGTCAGACACTCCACTCCTCAATGATTCGACTCCAGAAATCAGAGAAGCGGAAAGATGTGGCACAGGAAATCACAGGGCTCTTTCCGTGATGCATGTGCCAAGTTCTCCCCTAGAGGCAGAGGAGGAAACTCCAATGGAAGATGCCCCTTTCAGGGCAGAGGAGGTCTGCGAAACTGGAGTTCCAGAGATTCTTTCTCTGACCAACCCTATCAGCACTCCTGAAGCGTTGCCCGACTGCTCACCTCTGGAAGCAATCGGGGGTCATTTTTCCTTGTACCCCACTGCCACCGACTCTTGGGTACAATGGATAATATCCAGAGGCTGTCACATCCCCTTCCATCTTTGTCCAGCCTAATCCAGAGTATTACCCGATGTTCCACCCAGTCAAAGGGAAGCAGCAGCACATGAAATCCAAAAGCTGCTACAAAAAAGAGTCATCCAGATGGTCCCCCCAGACCAGATAGGATCTGGTTTTTACTCAAGGTTCTTTTTAGTGCCAAAAAAGACAGAGGACTGGAGACCAAATCTGGATCTCAGCACACTGAACAAATTTGTAAAAACAGAGAAATTCTGTTTGGTCACGGTTCAGTCTATCCTTCCTCTCCTGGAAGAAGACGATTGGATGTGCTCTGTAGGTCTTCAAGCTGCATATTACCATATAAAAATGGACAAATGCTCAAAAAGATATCTCCGCTTCCACATGGGAGCCAGTCACTATCAATTTCAAGCTCTGCCCTTCGGTCTCTCTACAGCCCCCAGGGTGTTCACCAAATGCATGGCAGTGGTTATCACTCACTTGCGACTTCAAGGATTCCAGGCATTTCCATATGTAGATGACTGGCTCCTCACCGCCCCCACCGAGCGTCTACTGGAAGAAGCACTGCACTACACTCTTCTCACAGCACAACGCCTGGGAATTACTATAAACTGGGAGAAGTTCAACATGACCCCAGCTCAGTCTTTGGAATTCATAGGGGTACTGTTGGACAAGAGAAATTGCACAGCATCTCTTCCGGACCACAGGCTTCAAAGAATAAGGCAACAGGTTCAACTGCTGCTCTGTCACCACAAATCTCCCGCTCGATCCATACTCTAACTGTTTGGGTCAATGGCAGCCTCAATCACCATTGTCCTTCTAACCAGATTCCACATGAGGCTCCTTCAGTGGTTACTTCTCACTCAGTGGTACCCTCTACAACATCCTTTGTCTTTTCAGATAAGTGTAACTCAGAAATGCAAGCAAGGTTTACTCTGGTGGACGTCTCGAAATCCCCAACAATGGTCTCGCCCCTTCAGCCCCCATCAGCCGAAAGCCACTGTGACCACGGATACCTCCCTGATTGGGGGAGGGGGGGGCTATATCAGGGAAACTCGGTCCAAGGCACCTGGTCGGAAACAGAGGCCCTTTTGCATGTCAGTGTCCTGGAACTGAGGGTGGTGTTACTAGCATTGCAAGCATTTCAATACATCCTTCCATCAGGGACTATTGTGATGCAGTCAGATAACATGTCAGTGGTCTGGTACATAAATGAGCAAGGGGCACGAGATCTTACCTGTTATGCCGAGAGGCCTTGAGAATATGGCAATAGGTTATAGCTTCCAACCACTTTTTAATTGCAATGCACATTCCTGGAAGTTCCAACATGATAGCGGACACATTGAGCAGGTGCATTCTACAACCTCACGAGTGGTCCCTCAACCCTGTGATAGTGGCAAGAATCTTCAACCGCTGGGGGGCCAGCCTTGCTTTGACCTATTCGCCTCCCCAACCACCTACAAGTGCAGCAACTATTTTGCCCTGATCCCCCCTCGGGGACAGTCACCGAGAGACACTCTAGTCCACGGGTCTACTTTATGCTTACCCTCCTCTTCCCCTCATCTCCCAATTTCAGCAGAAAGCATGACAGTTGAAAACCAAAGTGATCCTCATTGCTCCATATTGGCCTCGGCAAGTCTGGTGCCCCTTCCACTGGCATCACCTGGTAGATCAACGATGGATCCTCAATCCATCCCCATCGTTGATCTACCATCCGCAGGGTCTGACTCCGACCAAGCTAACAACCCTGAAACTGACAGCTTGGTTTCTCCACTGCCAATGATTGCCAGACAGGAAAACCTCTCGTCCCCAGTGCGCAGTATTCTTATTGCATCTCATAAATTGCCCACTAGACTAATCTATCTCAATAAATGGAAAAGGTTTTCTTTATGGGCAGCGGATAAACAATTAGACCCCTTGTCAGCCCCAGATGTTCTTCGTGTTTCACTGTTGCAGTCATAACTGTAGGGTTCTCCTGCCGGCATGCAGCCCGAGGTCGGCCAGAATCCCAAAGTCTGGGTCCGGCGTCGGCTGTATAAGCTAGTATCCTGACGTCAGTACGCCTTGGTACATAGCCGTCAGCCGACGCCATCTTCTCCAGTCTTTCTTGCCGTGCGGTGGAAAGCAGCTCGCAAAACGTTGGTTGGCGATTTTCGAACAGCGTATTTGATTGTTGACGGTCCGAAGTTCTTACTTCTCTTCTCAAAGCTAAGTACCCCGTTGGGGAATTTTTTTCTTGTTCCTCCGATGTCAGAAAAAGTTAATAATTGTATAGCGTGTGGGAAACAAATACCTCATAAAGATTTCCACTCTTACTGTCTACCTTGCTTAGGCCCTGACCACGACGTTTCTTGTTGTCGGTTCTGTGCCAGGTTCAACTCTCGTACTATCAAACGCAGGTACTATTGGGCTTTAAATTATTTTGGCAGACGCTTCAATTATAGAATGTCGCCGGACTACCGGAGTTCAAAAGAAGCGCAAAGACAAGGACAGGCCTCCGAGGTCCAAACAGGACTCGTTGCAGCTGGAGCCAGCGTCCGGTTCGGCCGTTGTCAGTGAGGCGCTTTTGCAGCCTGTCGCCAGCCGCTTCTGAACCGATGGCGACACGGACCCCATGGGGAGCCATCAAGGCCCACTATTTTCACTGCTGCAGGACCTTGGACGCTCCTTCAGATGGGTCCGGAACCGCTGTGCAGGTACCGGCTTCTGAGGGGGTTTTCAGGCCTACTCACATCACTATTTCAAAGGCAAAGGCAAAGACAAAGACTCCTTCTAAGTCTAAAGTTCCAGCTCAAGCTGCTTCTGAATCCACTCCCAAGACACAAAAACAATTATTGAGGATGGCTGAAGATTTGCTTACAATGATTAGGGGTTCTCACCCCCCTCCTGAGAAAAGGCCTCGACAGGATGTTACTCTGGATTCCTCTGACCAGGCTTCTGTATCTTCCTCTGATCAGGACTATTCCTTCCCCCCTTATGAGGATTCGGATGCTGAGGATTCTTTGCCCTCGGCCTCTCCGCCTGAGGATTTTTCTTTTGGGGAAACCCTGCATGAGATGAGGGAACATTTTCATTGGGAAGGACAGGAATATTCTGCCTCCAAAAAGAGGCTTAGAGAATTTCTTCTTCTTCCTCAGCATAGGCCTTTAGCTATCCCTCCTGTCTTGGACATTGTAGATGATGCTTTTTCTGAGGCTAATTTGAATCCTGATTCCATGCCTCCTGCTCCTTCTAAGCCTGATAGATTTTATAGGGTTCCTGACTCTCATTTATTTTTATTTAAAACCCTTCTGGATCCTGAAACTATTTCTCAGGGCTCTAAGGCTGCTAAGGTTGCTACTTCCAAAAATCCTATTCCCTCTGAGAAGGATTCTCGTGCTTTAGACAGGTGGGGAAAAAAAGTATATACTTCTGCTACCTTGTCTGTAAGGGCTTTAAATTGCCAGTTTCATATGTTTAAATATCAGCAATTTCTTTTGTCTGTTTTAAAGCAAAAGCTTGCTTCCCTTCCTGCTTGTGCAGAGGATAAGGAGCTTCAGGATGTTTTGCATGCTACTGAACAGGTTAACAAGCATAGCTTACATTGTGGTTTTGATGCTTTGGATGCTTCTTGCAGGGCTGCTGCCTCTGGCACTGTGATTAGGAGACATGCCTGGCTTCGTGAACAAAGTTTACCTGAACAGGTTAAGGCTAAGTTATTAGATGCCCCTGTTCAACAAAATGTTCTTTTTGGTTCCAAGGCTGAGGAAGTTATTAAAAAGATGGAAGAAAAGGCAAAGTCCATGCAGACTGTAAAAGATTTCTTGCAAGTTCAGCCTCCTAGATTTTCCAGGAATTGGCCCTCTAAAAATTGGTCCTTTCCCACGTCTGACAGGCCTCAAAGGGGAAGATACAGACGCTCCAGAGGTCGTGGTCAAGGCCAGACCTCATACAGAGCTAGACAATGGACTGCTTCTTCACCTAGAAGGGGAGAAGACAGATCCCAATCTCAAAGAAAGCAAACTCAATGACTCTCTCGGTTGGGCTTCAGGACCCCTTCACCTGGACGCCTCGGAGGAAAACTGTCTTTTTTACAGAAATTGGACTCGTATTACCCAGGACAAATGGGTATTGGACGTGATTTTAAAAGGTTACAAGTTCCACTTTCACTCTTTGCCAAGGACTCACGGTTGGCCAGATCTGCCAAAACTTCAATGGTCAGAGGCCTTAACTCAAGTGGATGCTCTTCTGGCCATGAGAGCCATAGAGCCTGTTCCACTCTCGGAAATGGGAAAAGGGTTTTATTCAAGGCTGTTTCTGGTTCCAGAAAACAAAACTCATGGAGACCTATTCTGGACCTTTCTGTGTTAAACACCTTTTTGGAAATTCCAAAGTTCAAGATGCTTACTCTGCAACAGCTAATTCCAATGCTCTCTCAGGACTGGATGGTGACATTGGACTTAAAGGAAGCCTATTTGCATATCCCTATCAGACAAGAACGCAGGAAATTCCTCAGGTTCAAGGCACTTTCAATTCTCTGTTCTGCCCTTTGGTTTATCTACTGCGCCCAGAGTCTTCACCAAGTGCCTGGCACCAGTAGTGGCTTACTGCAGACTTCAGGGGATCCAGATTTAGCCCTATTTGGACGACTGCCTTATTCAGGCAGACAGCAAAGATCTTCTGCTTCAACACCTGGACTTGTTCAACGTCTTCTCCTGCTACTGGGATTCTCAGTGAACATAAAAAAGTCACATTTGATCCCTTCTCAACAAATGGTTTTCTTGGGAGCCCTCTTAAATACAACCTTACAAAGGGCCTACCTCACTCCAGAAAAACAAACTCAGCTGTCTTCTACTTTCAACACCTTGGCAACTCTATCTCAGCTCACTGCAAGGAAATTCCTGCAGGCTCTGGGCTACATGGCTTCCTGCATTCTGTTGATTCCAAACGCAAGGCTTCACATGAGAAAGCTTCAATGGTATCTGAAAAGTGTATGGTCACAGCATTACCACGATCTGGATATTCTGATTCCTCTGATCCCCTGCCTCCAGAAGGAGTTCCTCTGGTGGTCCAGGGCATGCACTTTAAACGAAGGAAAACCTTTTCGTCTCCTCAACCTGCTCAAATCCTAACCACGGACGCCTCGGATTATGCTTGGGAGCACACTTTCTAGACAATTGCCAGCAGGGAACCTGGACAAAGGACCATCTTCACTGGCACATCAATCTGAAGGAAATGTTGGCAGTTCAAAATGCCCTTTTAGCCTTCAAAACCTTTTACAACCAGAGGCTCTGCTAATTCGCACAGACGACACCACGGTCATGTGGTACATCAACAAGCAGGGGGTTCTCATTCATACCCCTTTGCAGACTAGCTATGGGTTTGTGGGACACAGCTCTAAATTTGAATCTGCATCTCCAGGCTCAATTCATTCCAGGGAAACAGAATCTCTTAGCAGACAGCCTGAGCAGAAACATTTCAGATCCTCACGAATGGATGCTAGACACCAACTTGTTCAACAGGATTACTGCAGTTTGGGGATGTCCCCAGATAGATCTGTTTGCATCCCATCTCAATCATCAGCTGCCTCGCTTTTGCACCAGGTCCTTCCACAAAACAGCATGGAGAGTGGATGCCCTGTCCTTCAGCTGGAGAAGTCTTTCAGCATATGCCTTCCCCCCTCTTCCTCTACTGCCTTGGGTACTACTGAAGATAAAACAGGACAAGCCCAAGTTTCTCATCTTGATTGCTCCAAATTGGCCTCGACAGTTTTGGTATCCAACCTTAAAGCTCCTGTTCTCGGGGCCTCCTTGGATTCTCCCACTGAACCCTTAAGCTTCTGTCCCAGCATCAGGGTCAGTTACTACATTCCAATCTCAAGACCCTTTGCCTGGCAGCTTGGCTCTTCAAAGGAATTTGATTTCCTCTAGTCTTCCCAAACAAGTTTTGGATGTTCTTGAAGCTAGACGGCCTAGCACTAGGAAATCCTATGCCTCTAAATGGAAGAGGTTTTCTATTTGGATGCAGGACCGAGGCTCTGATCCTCAGGTTCCTGATCTCTCCTCTATTTTGCTTTACCTTGAACTTTTATCTAAAGGACTTTCCTTTTCTTCCATTAAGATTCATGCTTCTGCTATCTCGCATTTCAGTTCTGATCCTCCTGTTTTTCACATCCTTTGGTGAAGCAGTTCTTGAGAGGGGCTAAAATTTGCGGCCTCCAAGGACTCCTCCTGTCCCTGCCTGGGATCTTAATTATGTTTTAGAAAAACTTACTTTGCCTCCTTTTGAGCCTGCTGCATCTTCAGATATTAAGTTTCTATCCTGGAAGACTGTTCTTTTGTTAGCATTGACCTCTGCTAGAAGGGTCTCAGAGTTGCAAGCTCTTATGGCTGTGGAACCATACCTTATTTTCCATCAGGACAGAGTATCCTTGAGGACCAATCCTACTTTCATGCCTAAGGTGATTTGAAAGTGGCTTTAAATCAGACAATTCACCTTCCTACTTTCTTTCCAAATCCTCAAAATAAAGGGGAAAGGATTTTGCATTCATTGGATGTACACAGACAGTTACGATTTTACTTGGACAAGACTAAAGATTTCAGAAAGTCTAACCAATTGTTTGTTTCCTTTGCCTCCAGTTCTCTTGGAAAACCTATTTCTAAACAAACTATTTCCAAATGGATTGCTTATGGAATCAGATTTTGTTACACTCATCATGGGAAACAGTTTCCAGGGACCATTAGAAGTCATTCTACTAGAGCAGCTGCTACTTCTACAGCTTTCCTCAGAGGAGTCCCTACCAAGGATATCTTGAAGCTGCCACTTGGAGTTCACTGCCTACTTGTTCCACGCACTACAATCTGCCTTTGTTTTCTAAGTCTAGGGCAGGCTTTGCCTCTGCTGTCTTGCAGGGTATTCTTGCCTCCCCTTCTTCTATCTGAAGCCTCCTCCCCTTCTACACTGCTTTGGGATTCCACGCTACAGTTATGACTGCAACAGTGAAACACGAAGAACATAGTACAGTTGTGTACACCTAGCATAAATGTAGATGTTTTCACTGTTGCAGTCCTCCCTCCTATCCCCTCTTTTTCTTATTTGTGGTGTATTTGTGTTTCCTTGTTGGATTCATTTTGATTTGTTGGGGATTCTGACATCTAGGGCAAGAAAGGCTGGAGAAGATGGCCCGGTGGCGGCTATGTACCAAGGCGCACTGACGCCAGGATACTATTATACAGCCCTTGGGACCCAGACTTTGGGATTCTGGCCGACCTCGGGCTGCCTGCCGGCAGGAGCACCCTACAGTTATGACTGCAACAGTGAAGACACTCGAACATCTACATTTATGGTAGGTGTACACAACTGTACTTTTCTGTGGTTTTGGATTACTTATCACATCTTTTCCACTCTGGTGTCTCTGCCTCTACTATTCTTGTGCATTTAGCTGCCATTTCAAATTTCCATATTGGTTTTTCAGGATTCTTCGCTTATGTCACATAGACTCTGTATAACTTTCTTTAAGGGGTTTCTTCACTTAAAACCTCCCTTTACAGAACCGGTACAACCTTGGGATTTCGCCTTGGTTCTGCAAGCTCTAACAGCTCCCCCCTTTGAACCTGTGTCTTCATGTGATGTAAAATATCTCTGTAGGAAAACTTTGTTCCTGATTGCAATCACATCGTTCAGACGCTTGTGAGAACTTCAAACCTTATGCATCAAACCCTCCTTATCTTCCGTAAGGATAGGGTATCACTGAGAACTAATTCTTCCTTTTTACCAAAAGTGGTGTCAGAGCGGTCTGTCAACCAATCTGTTGACCTTCCAGTATTTTTTCCTAACCACTCTAACAAGGGAGAATATTTCCTGCACTCCTTGGATGTTCATAGGCAAATACGAGTTTATCTGGACAGAACAAAATCTACCCGTAAATCAGACCAACTATTTCTGGCTTTTTCTGGACCAAAACAAGGTCATCCTGTCTCAAAAGTTACATTGGCGTCATGGTTGAGAAATTGTATTGCCTTTATCTACAACAAGAACAATGTCACCTTGCCTCACAGAGTGAAAGCACATACTACAAGGTATATGGCAACTTCACCAGCTTTCCATGCTATAGCTTCCCTCAATGATATTTGCTCAGCTGCGACTTGGGCCAAACCTCATACCTTTATTTTTCATTACAAATTAGATTTGGCCTCCAGAGGTGGAGCTACTTTTGGCTCCATGGTGCTCAGGAATGTCCTTTCGTGAGGGCCACCCAGGGATACAGGTAGCTGGGGACTCTGTCCCATCAGTAAGGAATGAACAAAGATTAACATCATCAGATAAAGAAGTTATGTCTTACCATAACATTCCATCTGTGTTGTTGATCTTTGTTCATTCATTACTCTCCATCCTCCGTCCCCCTCCGGAGGTTCCTGGTTGGTCTCATATACTCCTTTATTGTAGGTCTGTTATGACCAGAGGTAGCCTCTACTTTTGTCTGTCAACTTGCAAACATGATCTGAGGTAACGGGGACCCGAGCATTCTGGGTAGGACCTTGGCTCGAGAGTTTTTGGCTGACGCGAGCTTGATATATGGCCGGTTCGGTTCCGAGAATGGAACCGATAACCCATCAGTAATGAATGAATGAAGATCAACAACACAGATGGAATGTTCTGGTAAGACATAACTTCTTTTTTTCTACTTGGCTCTCAAGCCTGAAAGTAGAAACATTACCAGGCAGTAGTGAGTATATGAGAACCAGGAAGATGCTGCTGAAGTTCAAACAACAGTTTTATATACAGGTAGATTAGATCTAAATGTGTATACACACACACACACACACACACACACACACATATGTGTGTGTGTGTGTAAAGTACACACTAACTCAATCACACATCAGGGAAAAGAGAAATCCATAAAGGGTGAAGCACAGTTCGTACAACTGCATTCTCAAAGTACAGGTAAAACTATTTTAAAGCATTCTAGGGGCTACTGCTTTGGAGAATCTGCCTGTTTTGCTATGTGTCTAAGGGATATTTATTCATATAAATGTCAATACCCAATCTAGCTTAAATTCATGAGGAAGAGATTTTATTTCTCATGCCATTTTTCTCAGTCTCCATGCATTTAGTTGATGGAATTTTGGAAATTTTGGGTTGCACAGCACAAATTATTACAGTAGTATAATCAATGGCTTAGGGTGAGAGGTATACTGCCCAGGCTTGGAGAAGATATCCTAACAAAATCAGATTAGGAGACCAATTGCATATGGTGCAAGACAGGTACTTATTTTGAAAGGTGGTGAGCGTTTACATTTTTTGGAGAGGCAAAGTTCTGGTTGCACTCATTTGTGGTTAATCTTTTGAGGTTTAGTAAGGTATTGGAATTGGAGTTAATCAGCTGTGGGTTGCTCATAAGAAATGGATAAAGTCTGGAGTAGTAATTAATGATGTTACATGGGTGCTAAGAAATTAAGATGTCAAAGAAAATGAAGTCAATGACATGAAAGTAGCAAAAAAAAAAAAAAAAAGATGAGAAAATGTGCAGATGATAGTGGCAGATTGATGCATTCCACTGTCCACAGCTGCAGTTCAAGGGTCATAGTTAGAATTATGATATTGGATACTGAGCAGATCTGTAAAAAAGGGATAGATGATAATAGGGAGAAGAAATTCACAATGCAGTAACTAGAAATGAAACGTAAGGGGTAAATACTGCAGCCCTACTTAGGAGGAAAGGGCTCAGTATGCAGCATCCTATGCTAGCTGGACGTTTGCAGACAAATACGACGTGAAAAGTCACATGCATGTAGAAATACAGTTGAAAGTCATTAAGACACCGTACCTCCAAGTAGACAGATATTTGGCTATATCTCAGGTACTAAGCGTCCTTCCATTAAGTATTGTACTGTCAGTGGTTGCTATGAAGTGCAGCTTGATTATAAACAAATTAAATCTTTATGCTTTGTTAGCCAGGTACCCCAGTTGAGGCTAGCCCATTTTTCAGAGAGAAACCAAATGGAAAAGCTCCAGATTATGCACACACACATACATAACTGAAGACTGTGGGATTAGAATGTATAATTTATGAAATGTACATAGAAATGAAAAAACAGTAATAGAGTCAGATATATTTTATAAACTAGATTATACATTTGCCTTAGGAGACGTAATATTGTGTGTGCGTGTGTGTGTCTGTCTATGTAACATGCCCCAGATAGCTATAGCAGTCTAAATTCTCTACCCATTCCACCACTCATGAATCAAGGAGTTTCTCAAGTGTCCAAAGTTTCACAGAATGTTTGACTCATACATTTGGTCTATTCCTCTTAAAAGTTGTGGTTTTCTGGCAAATCAGTGAGACCTGAATTCACTAAATAATGATAACCATTTAAGTTTCAGTCTTCCTATCTTTTAGGAAACTCATGGTAACACAAAACATTTTATTCTAGCAACTTTCTAAGATAATTTAAGCAATATTTAAAATGTGTCCCTGCTGGTTTTGTGCCTTTGCCCCCCCCCCCCCAAATACATTTTGCCTTTTTCCAGATTTCTTGTGCTGCATATTTCTTGAGGGGGAGAGAAGTTTAGTGCTGTTTATGCCAAGTCTGCTTGTGTTAGTAGCAGAACAGGTAGTATACTTGCTTTTGATGCAGAAGATTGTAGGTTTTACTCCCACTGTATGTAGATGGATTGCTGATGCTGTACTGTGTCGTACTTTTAAAGAGGGTGGATGCTGCAGTCCTGAGAATGTCCTCTTTGGTGGAGATACCAAGTAACTATGAACCTGTTATTCATTTGCCATCCATTCCCTGTTGCAATACTACTAGCTTATCATTTTTTTTTATGTAACATGGGCAATTTATTCTTCAAGGACAACAGGCACTTTATTTGCAGATGAAACAATGAAACATAAAGTTGTTTGCTGGGAGCAACCTCTTCATTAGTTACAGATCTCTTTAATGTGGAATTATTTAGGTGACACTTGCATTTTCTTTGAATGTGGGTTCCAGTGCTGTTTCAATGAATGTGAGTTTCAAAGGCAGAGAAGTTTTAATGCTAAGTTTGTTTTCATTGAGAGACCGTATTGCTTTGTTTTGTATATGTCTGTTAGTGTTTGTACTATAAAATGTAAAAAAAAAGTTTTAAATGAAAACCAAATAATCATTGTAGAAGTAAAGCAGTGTGCACTTTAGTGTTTATGGTAAATGGGGCAAAATAGCCAAGTAATGGGACATTGGAATGGCTGCAGGGTGTAAGGCTGTGTATGGGGTCCCCATACGACCATGATTTTGTGAGGAGAGAAGGGCAAATTCAAAAACAGCCCCAGGTGGCACATACTCTAGCTACGCCACTGATCAGTAGGCTATGTAGAATGACTTTTGTAGGTCCTAGCAAACTATAATATTTTTTTGCTAAGATTAGAATATTGCCTACCATTAAATGCCTTACTTTTACCACCATCCCACAAAAAGAAAATCCTAAGGTTCATCATCCTCTCCCTTCCCAGTGAATATCATACCAAAAAAAAATGGTTACCATTTACTACAGGGTCTGGGGCCATATTTTGGTTGTCTGTTCTTCAGTTTGCGTTTGAAAGTTGGTATCCCACAATTCCATTGGAGTGGGCAGGGTTACATAATTATGTTTGCAGAGTTTGTTGATCAGCGTTCAGATTTGCACTTATTTTTCATGGGCCATTGTCCAGATTTTTGATGTTTCCAAGTTGAGAGGTATGATGTGGTCTGAAAGGCGGAGTCTGATCTGGTTCTGTTTCAAAGTCTGTAATTTATTGCTGTTGGAGCTTACACCAGATACGGTAAACTGATGCTGAAAGTAAATATGAGTAGTAAATAAACATGACAAATACATTGCAAGACATCTTTCAAGAGTGTGGAATAAGTTATGTGCATCATATTGATCATTACTGCAGTAGACTAAGCTTATATGGATTGTATCCTGCCAAGGATGTAACAGCTGGCCAGCTTCCTAAGCTTCAGGGCACTTTCCATGTGCCCAAACTGTTAGGCAGCCTGAGCTGAGCTGCCTGATATGATAGGTTTTGGGTTCCAAGCCCTTCAGAGCTGTCCTGCCACCAAAGAGAGTGCTGCTGTGCTGGCTTTCAAGGATCGATGGTCAGATTATCTTCCATTACTGGGCAGATAAGTTCCCTTACGGGGAGGAAAATCCACATTTAATATTTACTGTTTAAATTTACTTTCTTAGTTAGGAAATTTTTTTTTTTTTTGATTAGGAGCTTGTGTTATAGCTGTCATGAGACTTAACCATACTTTTAAATGGGAGCACACTTTTTTTCCCTGTCAGTTTAAAAGTTGTTAAAACATTCTAAAACCACTTTTTATGTAGAGAAACTGTTTATTTTACTTTTTGTGTCTGGCAAAATGTATTAAAATGCTTTTTACTGTGTTTTTGTTGTGAAAAAGTGACTGTAGGATTTTGAATTTTTATAGGCTTGTTGCTTAGTTTCCCCTGGAAAAAGGAACCATTTTCAGCTTGACCGTGGAACAAATTACCAGTACCATGGTCAATCCTTCTTTCAGCCACAAAGAAAAAGCTAAGCAAGCAGCTGTTGCCAGCACAGCAGGCTAGCAATTTGTTGCAGGTAGTTGACTGTTGTGGCCAAAGCTGGTTTTTGCAACCACTCATATTTTCCCTTGATCCCTTTGGTGTAGCACCTACAGCCTATATTCACTGGGGGTTAACCACATCTTCTGCAGCTATTGTTCTGTTCTCAGTGGGCAACGGAGAGCCAGTCTTTTTGGTCTTGGGAGAAGGGGCAAGGAAGGCTTCTCTGTTTAGTCAGAATGTTGTGCCCATCCCTAAGAAAGTTGTTGTGGCCATTAATAAACCTGTTTGCCCTAATTTTCTTGTAAAAAAGAAACAGAAAGTTAAAAATGTGTCTTCTGTTGCTCAAATTCCCCTGGACAAGAGTAGTTTATTAGGTCTGGTTCAGTATCTTGTTCAGGCTATTGATCCTTCTCATAAAGTGGTTTCTGGAAAAAGAAAAAGGGTTTCCTCTTTTCTTCAAGAGATTTAGTATTCCGAATCTGGACAGGAAAATGAAGCAACAGATGCAGGCTTTCTCCTCAGATTTCTGATTTGGGCTTAAAAGAGAATGAGGTGTCTGTGTCTCCCTTGGAGGGAGTCCATTTCTTTGAGACTCTTTCCAGAATGTGCCTGTGTTTTCAGTGGGAGAACACTGAGGTTGCTCAGTCTCCCAGAAAATACCATGAGCTTTTACAAATGGAATTTCCAGAATCTTCAACCATGTCCCCCCAGTGCTGTACTCGACCTGCTTGCACCTAAGAAAGTAGATAGATTGTATAAGGTTCATCGTTCTTTCAAGTTTTTATACACTGATTTCAGACCTGACCCAGCAACTGTAGCTGAACTGACAAACATTTGTTTAATTCTAGTTCTTGAGTTTCAGGTAAGGATGGTAAAATTGATAGTTATGGGGGGAAAAGTGTATGCTTCTGCAACTTTTATTGTCAGAATTTTCAATTGTCAGGCTCATATATTAGCTTATTTTGACTAACTGTAAAAGTGTGAGGAATGTTTTATCTACATTTCCTTCTTGTGAGGAAAAGTCTGCTATGAGTGGTTTAGTTTTGTGCATTTCACAGGTCACTTCTCATTTTTTAAAGTGAGTTTATGATTCTGTAAACACATCCTCCAGGGCAGTAGCCACTGCTACTGTATTAAGAACGTTTGTCTGGCTGTATTCTCAGAACTACACAGAAAATATAAAAAATATATACATTTGATAATCATACCACAACTTATACTGAACCGCTCCGTAGGAGTGAAAGACTGGCTGAAAAAGGAAGGAAGAATTCCTTCCACTATTTTCAACAACCCCCCGGCAGGACGGGGATGAAGGGGCAGAAACAGACACTACAGGGTTGGGGCAACAGACACAGGTAGATGGAACTGTTGCAAGGGTTGCAGCCAATGTTGAACATAATTTACACACTCATACTCAACCAGGCAACACTTGTACCATAATTAAAAAAGACAACTTTGTTGTTTACAACTATACGGAACTGGAGGTCAAACAGGAAGCTTTTAACCTATTTACACGGGGTTTGCAGTTCGTACCCCTACGTCCCCTTAACATTGCCAAAGCCCTGATTGATTTAAAACTTTTTGTAAGAAGTCTCAACCTTAGACTTTATTTTAAAGGACAATGTTATGTTAACAATGGACTCTCTAGAGCTAGTACTTTTAACCCTTCCACACACCCCTCAATTAAGGTTGAAGAGCTTGTTGAAAGGGATCTTAGAACTACACAAACTCAGAGAATTATTGCATTTTCTTCTAATTTAGACCAACAAGGGGCTAGATTTATTAATCATATTAAAAGAGAGAACATTAGAGTGATGAAACCTGATAAGGGGGGAGGGATGGTTCTCATGTACAATTCTGACTATGACAGTTGTATTTATGACATGTTACAAGACTCCAACCAATATGAGATAGTCTCGAGGAATGAGGTTAACCTTGCTTATTCTAAAATAAATTTCACACTAACTGACCACTTGCTTCAAGGAGCTATCAATGAGAAACTATTCAACTATCTGCATGTTTACAAACCTAAAATTCCGACTATTTTCGGAATTCCTAAAATTCACAAGGGGTTAGACCCATTGAAGTTTCGTCCTATTGTATCTGGAGCAGGTGGTGTTATGGAACCTCTTGGGAAATTTATTGACTATGCAACAAAACAACTAGGTACATCTTTAAAACATGTATGCAAGGACTCATGGGATTTTCTAAAAGGAGTAGAACCTTTGTTTTATCAACCCGAACTCCTTTTGATTACTGTTGATATAGTAGAATTATTCCCCAGTATTCCACATTCCGTTGGTTTGGCATGGTTTAACGCGGTACTAACTACTGAAACTGGTTTGAGTAATAGTGTATCCAATTTGTTGGTTGAACTCATGGAAATAGTGCTAGACAACAATTTTATATTTTTCAACGGTGAACTATATAAACAGAAAAAAGGAGTAGCCATGGGTGCTCCTTGTGCATCTCTGTATGCCAATGTAGTTCTACACAGATGGGAGCAAAGATTAATCTTTTCCACTGCTTGGGTTCAGTACTTGATACATTATAAGAGATACCTAGATGACATCTGTATTTTATGGGGGGGTACCCATGAACAATTTTTGGATTTTTTTGACTATCTCAACTCTACCACTCACTTCCTGACTTTTACCTATGCTATTAGCGACCATGAACTCCACTATCTTGATGTCACTCTGTACAAAGACTTACATAACCATTCATTACAATCCAAACTGTACAGGAAACCCACTTTTTCTAACTCTTATTTACATTTCTAGAGCGGGCATCCCTTTTACCAGAAAAAGGGCATTGTCAAGGGGCAGTTCATCAGAGCCTCCAGGATGTCCAGTACTACTGTTGACTTTTTAGAGGAAATTAATTTTTTAAAGTCTTTGTTCATAGAAAGAGGCTACCCTCCCTCACTTGTTACCACTCTAGCACAGGAGGTTATTGACAACAGGGAAACCAGTTACCCCCCCACACTTTTGGGTAAAGGTCTCCCCCTTAATCAAACCACCAACAGTAAGGTACTGGATGAAATTCATGGTAGCTTCATTTACACCTATTGCCTCAACTCTGCGGAGATCGAAGAAGTTGTACAGAGGCATTGGTCAGTTCTCACACTCCATGACATTCTAAAGAACATAATACCTACACATCCTAAGTTCACTAGAAAGAGAGACACTAACCTTAAAGAATTATTTGAAGGGAAATATAATGCTCCTGCGAGCACACAGGTCTCCCGAACAGGTATATTTAAATGTGGAGCCTGTAAACAATGTAATGTTATTTTTAACATCTCGAGTTTATACATTCCTTCAAGGAATTTTCTTTTTAATTCTAGTTGTTACACGAACTGTGGAAGTAAGGGGGTGGTTTATTTAGGACTCTGTACTACCTGCACCAGTTTTTACATTGGTAAAACTGAAAGACCCCTTAGAAAAAGAATTCATGAACATTTTTATGACATCTCTAAACAGAAAGAGTCTAATGCCTTTTTTAAACACTCCCTTGTATGTCCCAACTATGAACTTAGGTTCTTGGTTTTAGAACAAGTGTTGCCTGACGCTAGAGGTGGTGACTGGGAGACGACTTTGGAATACAGAGAACTTCTCTGGCAACTAAAGTTGGACACTAGTAAACCTCCCGGTTTGAATGCGAGCATCAATATTAGCAGTGTTCTTAAAATTAGAATGGCATGTCTGTGAGATTCCCAGTTACACTATTTTAATGCTATTATTTATGTTTTCAGCACTCTTGTCTTTTTGATCTCTTTTTTATTCAACCGGAGTATTTTAATTTTCACATGTTTTATTTGGTCAACAGCCATTGTTTGTTGTCATACTGTTTTACAGTTGACATTTTACATTTTATATGTTTCACACTACGTGTTTTTTTAGACATCTTGAACAACATTTATGCTTCATGTGTTTTTGACATTTACTATTTTGTGTAATGAGTTTTTAAACAGACATTTATTTTTCAAAATACTGCTACAGTACTTTAGCTTGCTTCAGCTTGTTTGATTGGTTTCATTGATTTTTTTCACTAATTATACTCACTAATTAATCATGTGACTTTGAAGGGGCTATTTAATGTTGCTACTAGCAGTTAATTTTGACTTGATAAAGCTCGGTATTTAGCCGAGCGAAAGCGCTTGTTTTATTGAATAAAAGTTATATTTCACTTGATTCCATTTGGGTTTGTTATCCTCACCTGAATTTCTGTTTTTTATGTAAAAAATATAGTTTCAATTCAGCTTCAGTTGAGAGTTAGTTTTTATACCATCTCCTGCAGAGGATATCAAAAAATGCGGTGAGAGGGGTAAGGTGAATCTGGGAATCTCTCAGCTTTTTCAGCCCTTCTTTTCCAAATTTTCTTGGGGATTCTGTCCCCCCCCACCCAGATGTTCATCGTGTTACACTGCTGCAGTCATTACGCTTGGGTTATCCTGCTGTCAGGCGGTCCCGCAGTCGGCCAGAGTTCCAAAGTCTCGGTCCGGGGTCAGTTGCTGTCGCTTCTTCCCTGACATCAGTGCACCGGGGGTATATAAGATGCATCCCACGCCATTTTCTTCAGTCTTTCTTGCCGCGCGGTGCCTGAAGCAGAAGCAGTTCGCAAGTGCCGGTCGGCCGACTCTTGAGATTTTCGAAGTTGAATTTCAGATCCGAAGTCTTCAATAAAGCTAAGTACCCCGTTGGGGAAACTTTTTTCTTGCCTCAGACCAATGTCAGAAAAAGTTAATAATTGTATTTCTTGTGGGAAGCAAATACCTCATAAAGACTTCCACTCTTACTATATTCCATGCCTAGGCCCTGATCACAACGTCACTAGTTGTCGGTTTTGTGCTAGAGTTAACAAACGCACTATAAAAAGATGTTTTGATTTTGCTTTGCACTACTTTGCTCGAAGGTTCAATTATACTATGCCGTCGGATCAACCGACGACCGCAATTCCATAAAAACGCAAAGACAAGGATAAAGACAGGCATCCAAGGTCCAAAACCGACGACAAAACCTCTTCTAGGCCAGTCGCCGGTTCTCAGTGAGGCGCTTTCGCAGCCCCTGACTCCCACTACCTCAGAGCCACAGGCCGCCTCCGTCTCCCATGTGGAGACAACTAGGCCTCTGGAAACTCAAAGTATTGGGCCTACGGAAACTAATCCCTCAGATGGGTCCAGAGCCGCTGAGCAGGCATCGGCTTCTGAGGGTGTTTTCAGACCTTCACAACTTACCATTAAAGACAAAGATGCAAGTGCAGCATTCTCCAGGACAGTCCTCCATGCCCAAGAAACAGATGCTTAAAATGGCCGAAAACCTCATTACTCTAATCAGGGGTTCCCATCCCCCTCCTGAGAAAAGGCCTAGGCAGGATACAGACTATGATTCCTCTTATCAGGTTTCCATTTCCTCTGATTCCACTTCAGACCAGGGATACTCTCTACCCCCCCTATGAGGACTCTGATGCTGAATAATCTAGTCCTTCAGCCTCTCGTCCTGTGGATTACTCTTTTGGGGAAACTTTACATACCATGAGGGAGCATTTCCATTGGGAAAGTCAGGATTATTCAGAATCCAAGAAAAGGCTCAGGGATTTCCTTTTATTGCCTCAACACAGGCTCCTGGCTATTCTGCCTGTGCTAGATATTGTGGATGATGTGTTCTCTGAATCCAGCTTATCTCCAGATTCTTTGCCCCCTGCACCAGCCAAGCCAGATAGGTATTATAGAGTCCCTGACACTCACAAGTTTCTTTATAAAAACCCTTCTGCTGATCCAGAAACTATTTCTCAGGGTCCAAAACGGGTTAAGGCTTCTATTGCAAAAAATCCAGTACCTCTGACAGAGATTCCAGAGCTTTGGATAGATGGGGGAAGAAAGTATACACTTCTGCAACTTTAGCAGTAAGGGCTTTAAATTGCCAGTTTCACATGCTTAAGTACCAACAATATTTAATGGCTCAGTTAAAACAGAAAATGCTTGCGAGCTCAGAAGCTCCTGACTATAAAGAAATGCAGGATTTATTACATGCAGTAGACAGGTGGGAAAACATACTCTGCAATGTGGTTTTGATTCTTTAGTGGCCTCTTGTAGAGCCGCAGTTACAGGTTCTGTGATTTGAAGACATGCTTGGTTAAAGGAACAGAGTTTACCTGATCACGTTAAGGCAAAATTATTGGATGCTCCCTTACAGCATGATACCTTGTTTGGTGTTAAGGCAGAAGATGTATTAAAGAAAATGGAGGATAAAGCTAAATCTATGCAAACAGTCAAGGATTTCGTACAGGTACAGCCACCTCGATTTAGCAGAAATTGGCCAACAAAGAATTGGTCCTTTCCAGTGTCAGACAGGCCACAGAGAGACAGATACAGACGCCCAAGGGGCAGATCTCAACCCAAGGCTCTAACAGACAACGACAGTGGGGCACCTCAACCCCAAAAGGAGGTGAGGACAAGTCTCAACCTTACAGGAAACAGTCCCAATGACTTCCCCCTTCGTACGCCAAGCACATCCCATTTGGAAGCCCCCTTAGAGGGAAAACTAGCACTTTTTTCTCAAAACTGGCAAACAATCACCCAAGACAAATGGGCTCTGAATATAGTGTCTCAAGGTTACAGGTTCCACTTTCATACTTTACCAAGGCTAAAAGGAATGCCAGACCTGCCACAAAATCAATGGGCAGAGGCACAAAAACAATTTTCAGCCCTCATGGACATGAGAGCTATTCAAAAAGTACCACAACAGGAACAAGATCAAGGATTTTACTCAAGACTCTTCCTGGTCCCCAGAAAGGGCAAGGCCTGGAGGCCCATACTTGACCTTTCAATTCTAAATACTTACCTGGATATTCCGGATTTCAGAATGTTGACATTACAGCAGCTTCTACCCATGCTGGGCAAGAAGGCTTGGCTTGTTACTCTCGACCTCAAAGAGGCATACCTGCATGTCCCTATCAGACAAAATTGCAGAAGATACCTCAGATTCAAAGCTGGTACAATGCAGTACCAATTCTCTGCACTGCCCTTTGGCTTATCTACTGCGCCCAGGGTCTTTACAAAGTGCCTGGCACCAGTAATTGCATTTTGCATACAAAAAGGAATTCAAATATATTCATATCTGGACGACTGCCTTATTCAAGCAGAGACAAAGGACATTCTTCTACAGCATCTGGCGTTTCTAAAAAGGTTGCTAATTTCTCTAGGGTACACAGTAAACGAAAAGAAGTCAAAACTAGTGCCCTCATAACAGATTATATTCCTGGGTGCCAGCTTAAATACAACGGCCCAGATGGCTTATCTCACGCCAGACAAACAAGTTCAACTAACTCAATATTTTCAATTAATGGCAAAAAGTCCCATCTCCCTGCAAGAAAAATTCTGCAGGCCCTGGGATTCATGGTATCCTGCATACTACTAATACCATATGCCAGACTGCATATGAGGAAATTACAATGGTACCTAAAAAGTGTTTGGACTCAACACTCTCACAGTTTAGAAGCAGTAATACCAATGATTCGCTGCCTACAACAGGAGTTTCGATGGTGGGCACAGGCATGTCACCTAAACAAGGGTCAGCCTTTTACCTTACCCACAGCCAGGCAGACTCTAACAACAGATGCTTTGGATTACTCCTGGGGAGCACACATGGCAGGAAAATGCATTCAGGGCAAGTGGACCACAGACCAAATGCATCTTCACATCAATCAAAAAGAGATGTTGGCTGTTCAAAATGCCCTAACAGCTTTCAAAGACCTTCTGCATCCAGGACAATTATTATTAAAGTCAGACAACACCACAGTAATGTGGTACATAAACAAGTAAGGGGGCACTCATTCTTATCCCCTATGCAGGCAAGCCATTACCTTGTTGAACACAGCTCTAACGTATCAAGTTCATCTGCAAGCACAATTCCTGCCAGGAAAGAAAAATACTCTGGCAGACGATCTAAGCAGAAATATCATGGACCCTCACGAATGGAAATTGAATCCACAAATCTTCAGCATGGTAATGCAAAAATGGGGATGCCCAAACATAGATCTTTTTGCCTCCCCACTGAATTGCCAACTACAAAAATTCTGCACAAGGACTTATCACACACAAGCATGGAAAGTGGATGCTCTCTTGTTCAGCTGGAAAAGCCTAAAAGTTTATGCCTTCCCACCACTGCCTCTCCTTTCAAAGGTACTCCTGAAAGCCAGACAAGAAAAACCACAGATGATCCTGATTGCTCTAGACTGGCCACGCCAGCATTGGTACCCGATCTTAAAGAACTTAGCTCAAGGCCCACCTTGGATTTTTACTCAAATTCCACACCTTCTGACTCAACAAAACAATCAGATCCTGCACGGTCAGCTCAAAACCCTAAACCTGGCTGCATGGCAGATTCATTAGTCAAACAGGCAACACCTGTCTCTAAAGCTGTTATGGACATCATTATGGAGGCCAGGAGGCCTAGCACCAGGAAAGCTTACTCGGAAAAATGGAAGAGATTCTGCGCCTGGAACCAGGCTCAAAGCCTTGACCCTCTGTCCCAAACATTCCTCAGATTTTACAATACTTAACTGAGATGCTAGACAAAGACCGATCCTTCTCATCAATTAAGATCCACGCCTCTGCCATTTCAGCACATTACAACATGGATCCTCCTTTATTCTCTCATCCCTTGCTAAAGCAGTACCTCAGAGGGGCTAAAAACATAAGACTGCACCGGAGAGCACCAGCACCAACTTGGGACCTCACTTTCATTTTGGAAAAACTGACCCTGCCACCTTTTGAGCCAGCCAATACAGCCAATCTAAAATTTTTATCATGGAAAACAGCTCTGCTCCTGGCAGTAACTTCAGCACGAAGAGTCTCAGAGCTACAGGCATTAATGGTAGTGGAACCTTTTATAATTTTTCATCAGGACAGGGTTTCTTTAAGGGCAAACCCTACCTTTATGCCAAAGGTGGTATCTAGTGTGGCTCTTAACCATACCAGCCATTTGCCAACTTTTTATCCAAACCCCCAGAATAAAGGGGAGAAACTTCTGCACTCTTTGGACATACACAGGCAGCTACGCTTCTACTTGGACAAAACAAAAGCTTTCAGGAAAACTGAGCAACTGTTTGTAGCATATGCTGCAGGATCACAGGGCAAGGCTATCTCAAAGCAGACTATATCCAAATGGATAGGACACTGTATTCCTTACTTACACAGCATGGAAAATCAGTCCCTAATAACATTAGGCCACATTCCACCAGGGCAACAGCCACTTCAACAACCTTTCTCAGAGGAGTACCTACCAAGGAAATTTTGGAGACTGCAACTTGGAGTTCAGTGCACACCTTTACCAAGCATTACCACTTGCCTCTTTACTCTAAATCCAGAGCAGGATTTGCCACTGTAGTTCTGCAGGGCCTCATAGCCAATCCTAATTCTTTATAGACCAGCCACCCAACCTTAGCTTTGGGATTGTACCCAAGTGTAATGATTGCAGCAGTGTAACACGATGAGCATAGTACAGTTTTGTACCTACCATAAATGTAGATGTTCGAGTGTTGCAGTCCAGGTTACCCTCCCTCCATCCCCTCTGAACTAGCTGGACTTATCTATGCCTTTCTATCCTATTCAACCTTTGTGGTGTATTTGCTTGTAACTGAAGGTATTGTCTTTATTTTATATGTATATTTTTTATTAGCAATATGCATTGCCTACCTACTTGGGGGCATCTGACATCTGGTGCAAGAAAAACTGAAGAAAATGGCATTGGATGCATCTTGTATACCCCTGGCGCACTGACGTCAGGGAAGAAGTGACAGCAACCAACGCCAGACCAAGACTTTGGAACTCTGGCCGACTGCGGGACTGCCTGACAGCAGGATAACCCAAGTGTAATGACTGCAGCAGTGTGAACACTCGAACATCTACATTTATGGTTAGGTACAAAACTGTACTTTTTGTCAAGAAACAATATAAACTGTCAACAAAATGCTGGTAGGCAGATGTTTAAAAAAGCATTTGCAAGGAGGTTCCAAAAAGAAAGCAGGAACTCCCAAAATCAAAGAACAGTCAGACAAATCAGCATGACTGTTAAAGGGACCTTGGCCCCCCTTCCACCCTGGCAATCCTTTTATTTCTTCCAGAAAGTCTGAATCTCTGCTACTCTGGCAAATGATAGTTTCAGGCAAAGGGTTTTGAAGATTATTCATCGAGGTTTCATATAGCAGTGGGAAGAAATTCTTCCCTTTTGGAGAGTGATTCCTTATCCACTAGACCAAACATCTCTATTTCCCCCTTGTCCTGCAATATATGATATTTCAGTGAGTAATAGAGACCATTCTTCATTCCCTGTTTGGGAAAGTTTTTATTTAAAGATTAAAAAAAACACCTGTATTGAATAATTATTTGTGACATAGGCAAACTTACATTTATATAAAAGTAATCAAGCATATTAACAAGTTCACATTTGCAAAAATTGTATATTAGTTATTTTCTATACAATGTAGTGAATCCAACATTATGTAAATTGTTCAGTTCATACCTTCTCGTAAACGTCATTCCTCCTACAAAATATTTTTCTGCATGTATTGTTTCCACAGTTTCCATTTTTTTTTTATTTAATCTACTCCTACTCTTTTCTAAAGGTCCCACTTGTGGTTCTTTTATCTCTCTCACAATTTTCACTACTTCAACTATGGTCAGTTAGACTTTGATTTCATTTTGTAAGAGTTGCTTTTTTGGCAGCCACCAGAATTAAATTTAACAAGGTTTTACTGTTCTGGGCAATTCAGATTTCTTTATCCCAGCTAAAAAAAAAAAAAAAAAAAATTCCTTAGTTAAACTCATTTTCTGGACCAGTACTCCAGAGAGTACTCTATAGGGAATTTTTAAAGTTTGCTAACTGACTACACTCTGAAAGCATATGATTGCAGGTACCTCTTCCTTCCCCATTATATCTCTAGCATTTGCCAACTACCCGAGGAAAAATTCTTTGGAGTCTGCTTGGAGTATAAATGTACTTATGCAAACACTTCCAAGCAACAGTTCTAAGTCTTCTAGGCTTAGTTGCATATTTACGAGCCATACGCAAGTCCTCCCATTGTTTCTTTGTGAATTGCTTATCTAATCTCTCTTCCCAGTCTTTTCTGATCTCCTCTGATTGATTTCTGTAGTTATCATGCAGTCTTTTATATGCCCTACTAATTCTTCCTTTAACAGTAGCTTCTGTTCCAGTTTCAACTAAAAACTCAAAAAGTGTAGTTAGGATTCGTGTTTCCCTTTCTCTTTGCCTATACAGTGATGTCAATCCCTGATGAGGAAGGCAGTCTGTAACTTGCAATCCTAATGTCTTGTTGGCCTCTTAAGCAATAACCAATGATGTGGTGTGGTATATTGAAAATTTACCCACAGTTGGTGTGGTTTAACCACGAGGGTGAAGCCCGAGTGATTAAATTAAGCCAACCGTGGGTAAATTTCAATATACCACAACCACAGAGTTGGTTATTGCTATTATATAATGACATTATTTAAGAAAAAAAATACTTTTCTTAAATAATGTCTTTGCATAATGGCGCATTACTGTTCTTCCGCTGGTTGTGGTATACTGCTTCCTTGTTTTGATGTACAGAGCATGCGTATGGGACTTGCGTCCCAAGCATACCCAGTACATCGATGCTTTGAAACGGAAGCAACAGAGAAAAGAAAGTCTCCGTTGCTCCGTTTTTTTTTTTTTTTTTTTTTTTTTGTTAAAAAAAATTTTTTTAGCAGTTTATATCAACGGGAAAAAGTCCAGGCGACCAGAACTTTTTCCGTTGGTATATTGTGGGATTTACAATGGGCACACTGGTGAATCACCCCTGCCTCTCCCACTCCAAAGATGTTGGTCATCACAGACTCTTCAAACTTTGCTTGGGAGAAGAAGCAAGAGGAATAAAAGCATGATATCTGGGACAACAAGGACAGTTGCAAGCACATAAATGTAGAAGAGATGCTTGCTCTAATCTAGTCACTCAGCACTCTGAATTACCATTGGTACCCTAGACCTCTTCATGTTGTTACAGACAATGCCACAGTCATATGCTGCATCAGCAAGCAAGGGGGGAACTAGGTCTTAGCCCCCGTGCAGATGTTCTTCATGTTTCACTGTTGCAGTCATCACATTTGGGTTATCTGCCTGCAGGTAGCCTTCAGCCGGCCTGAATACCAGAGTCTTGGATTCCTGCGTCGGATGCTGTCTCCTCTTCCATGATGTCAGGTCCTTAGGGGTATAAAACATGCAGCTGATGCCATTACATCAGTCTTTCTTGCCATGCGGTGCCCAAAGCAGAAGCAGTTCACAAGTGCCGGTCGGCCAACTCCTGAAATTTTTGTTTTTGAGTTTCAGAACTGAAGTCTTCAAAAAGAGATAAGTACCCCATTGGGGATCTTTTTTCTTGCTCCAACCAATGTCAGTAAAAGTTAACAATTGTCTTATCTGTGGAAAGCAAATACCTCAAGATTTTCATTCACACTGCATTCCCTGTTCAGACCCAGACCACGACGTCCCTCGCTGTCTGTTTTGTGCCTTGTTCACCCCCGAACTATTCGGCGTCAGGCTATCCTTGCAGCAAATTATTTTGGTACTCTGTATCCGTACTCAGTAATGGCTTCGTTAAGCCATCTGACTACCGATTTTCCGAAAAAACGTAAGGTTAAAGACGGAGACAGACCGCATAGGTCCAAAACTGCTGACGACGCTTCCGTTAAGCTAGTCGCCAGTCCGCCGGTACTCAGTGAGGCACTTCCGCAGCCCCTGATACCCACTACTTCAGATTTACAGGCCTCTACTGAGTCCCATTTGGAGTCTGGTATGCAGCGAGATGCTTCTTCAACTGTGGAACCTGCGGATGTCTCTACCTTGGATGGGTCCGGAGCCGCTGTGCAGGCACCGGCTTCTGTGGGTGTATTCAGGCCTACAGACTTGCATTTTAAACCAACGTCATCTTTTTCATCCAGGCCTAAAACTCGCACCATGCCTAGAAAACAGACCTCCAAACTGCATGCTCAGGCCCATATGCCTAAAAAAACGAATGCTTAGAATGGCTGAGGACCTTATTACCTTAATTAGGGGAAGGCAGCCTTCCCCCTATAAGAGACCTAGAACTGATTTTCCTTCTGATTCTTCTGATCAGGAATCTGATGTTTCTCTTCCTTCTGATTACCAGGATTTGCCCTTATCTACCTATGAGGATTCTGATGCAGAGGATTCCATTCCATCTGCTTCCCCTCCAGAAGATTTTTCTTTTGGTGAAACCTTGCACACTCTTCTGCTGGGAAAGCCAGGATTACTCTGACTCCAAAAAGAGGCTTAAGGAATTCTTACTCCTTCCTAAACACAGGCCTTTAGCTATCCCTCCTGTTCTGGACGCTGTAGATGATGCTTTCTTGGAGTCGAGCCTTTCCCCAGACACTTTACTTCCAGCTCCCAGAAAACCTGACTGGTATTACAGAGTACCTGACTCTCACAAGTTCCTGTTCAAAAATCCTACTGCGGATCCAGAGACCATTTCCCAAGGACCAAAAGACATTAAGGCTACTGCTGCCAAAAATCCTACCCCTTCTGATAGAGATTCTAGACCTTTGGACAGATGGGGTAAGAAGGTATACACTTCTACTACTTTGGCCATTAGGGCTTTAATTTGCCAGTTTCATATATTAAAGTATCAGCAGCATATTATGGGACTGATTAAACAGAAAATGATGTTGATTTCTGACTGTGCTGAACACAACGAATTACAGGATTTAATGCATTCTGCAGAACAAGTTGGTAAACATAGTTTGCAATGTGGTTTTGACTTTTTAAAAGCATCTTGCAGGGCTTCTGTCACTGGGTCTGTACTTAGAAGGCATGCTTGGCTTAAGGAGCAAAACTTGCCAGATCATGTTAAAGCTAAATTACTGGATGTTCCCTTAAACCAAGACCGCCTGTTTGGCAACAAAGCAGAATAAGCCCTCAAAAGGATGGAGGAAAAAGCTAAATCTATGCAAACTGTTAAAGATTTCCTGCAAGTACATCCTCCCATATTTAGTAGGCATTGGCCTTCAAAGAATTGGTCCTTTCCAGTCTCTTCCAGGCCTTCTCAGTCCAAACCCAGGAACAGCAGACCACCAAGGTAACAGTCTCAGGCTACGCACAGGCCTAAACAGTGGGGGGCTCCTACTTCCAAAGCAGGGAGTAGTAAGCCTCCCCCCTATGGAAAAATGGCACAATGACAACCTTAACCCTTCCAAGCCCTGCTCAATTGCCTGCTCCCTTAGGAGGAAAGCTCGCCCTGCGTGCATAAAACTAGGAACTCATTACCCAGGACAAATTGTCTTTGAATATAGTTTCCCAAGGATACAGATTCCACTTCCACATCCTACCAACCCCAAACATTTGGCCAGACCTACCCCCAAATCAGTGGGCGGAGGCCCAACAGCAGGTTCTCTCTCTTCTAAGTATCAGGGCTTTTCATCCTGTCCCAGCAGTACAAAGGGGACAAGGTTTTTATTCAAGACTTTTCCTGGTACCCAGAAAAGACAGCTCCTGGCATCCTATTCTGGACCTCTCTATTCTAAACACCTTTCTGGTAATCCCAAAATTCAAAATGCTAATACTTCAACAGCTGCTTCCTATGCTAGGCAAAGATCCCTGGTTGACAACCTTAGACTTAAAGGAAGCTTACCTGCACATTCCAATAAGAGAATCTTGCAGGAAATCCCTACGCTTCAGGGCAGGCTCCATGCACTATCAGTTCTCAGCACTTCCCTTTGGCTTATCTACTGCACCCAGGGTATTCCCAAAGTGTCTAGCTCCAGCCATTGCATTTTGCAGGCAGAGAAATATTCAAATATACCTATACTTGGACGATTGCCTGATTCAGGCAGAAAGCTAGGACTTGCTATTAAAACATCTGGTATTCGTAAAGAAACTTCTAACCTTACTGGGATACACCATAAACGAAAAGAAATCTCACCCAGTACCCTGCCAACAGATTGTATTCCTGGGAGCAAGCTTGAACACAACTTCCCAGATGGCTTTCCTCACTCCAGAGAAACAAGTTTATTTGACAACCTACTTCAAACTATTGGCCACAAAGACCCAGCTGTCTGCAAGGAAAATTCTGCAGGCTGTGGGGTTCACAGCCTCTTGCATTCTACTAATTCCGTATGCAAGACTGCATATGAGGAAACTACAATGGTATCTAAAAAGCCTATGGTGTCAACATTCTCAGGACCTGGAATCAATGATTCCTATCATTCCTTGTATAAAGACAGAGTTCCTTTGGTGGGCAGAGGCCTGCTACCACAACAAGGGCCTCCCTTTCACTCTACCCCCTGCCGCCCAAACCCTAACAACAGACGCATCAGACTATGCATGGGGGGCTCGCTTGGCAGGGCAGTGCATTCATGGCAAAGGGAACCCAAGACAGATGCACCTGCATATCAACCAAAAAGAAATGTTAGCTGTACAGAATTCCCTGACAGCCTTCAAAGACTGCATTCTTCCAGGACAACTATTGGTAAAGACAGACAACACCACAGTTATGTGTTACATAAGCAAGCAGGGGGGAATCCACCCATACCCTCTCTGCAGACTAGCCATGGCTCTGTGGAACACAGCCCTGAGCTACCAAGTGCACCTACAAGCTCAATTCCTGCCAGGCAAACTAAATTCACTGGCAGACGACTTAAGCAGAAATCTCATGGACCAACATGAATGGAAACTGGATTCAAAAATATTCAACCTTTTGAGGAACAAATGGGGAACTCCAGAGGCAGACCTGTTTGCCTCCCCTCACAACTACCATTTGGACAAATTCTGCACAAGGACTTCCCACAGTCAAGCTTGGAAAGTAGATACCCTGTCCTTTACCTGGGAAAGCATCTCGGTTTATGCCTTTTCCCCTCTACCTCTCCTCTCGAAGGTTCTGCAAAAGATCAAACAGGACAAGCCAAGGACAATACTGATTGCACCAGACTGGCCAGGCCAACACTGGTACCCCCTCTTGCACAGTGTGACACTGCAGGAACCATGGCACCTGCCTCAGACCCCTTCCCTGCTGTCCCAGTAGGCGGGCTAGATTCTTCACCCCCAGCTTCAAACCCTGAACCTTGCAGCCTGGCTAATTCCTTGAGCTCTCCAATAGCATCCCTCAGTAAGCAGGTGCTATATGTCATTCTGGAGGCAAGGAGGCCTAGTACTAGAAAATCCTATGCTGAAAAGTGGAAAAGATATTGTTCCTGACTCATAATGGGCACAATGGTGCCCAGCTTACCTCATATGCTTCAGTACTTAACAGAAATGCTCCACGAGGGCCTATCCTTCTCGTCAATTAAAATTAATGCCTCTGCCATTTCAGCACATTATAATACTGAGGCACCTCTCTTCTCTCACCCCCTGCTAAAGCAATTCCTTAGAGGGGCCAAAAATTTAAGACCTCCCCAAGAGTGCCCCTACTCCAAACTGGGACCTTAACTTTGTATTGGAAAAGCTCACTCTTCCTCCCTTTGAGCTAGCTACAACTGCAGAGTTGAAATTCCTTTCTTGGAAAACAGCCTTCCTTCTAGCCATCACTTCAGCAAGAAGAGTGTCTGAATTACAGGCCCTCATGGCAGTGGAACCCTTCATTATCTTCCAACAAAGGAGAACGAATACTGCACTCTCTGGACGTGCACAGACAATTTAGATTTTATTTGGACAGGACTAAGCCTCTCACAAAATCTGAATAGCTGCTAGTTGGCTTTGCTGCAGGGTCAGGGGGGGAAGGCCATTTCAAAGCAAAACATTTCTAAACGTTTAGCCCATTGCATTCATTTCTGCTACAAGCACCATGGAAAACCTACTCCACAGGGGATAAGATCACATTTCACCATGGCTGCATCTACCTCTGTAGGCTTTCTCAGAGGAGTCCCTACCAGGGACATCCTGGAAGCTGCTACCTGGAGCTCTGTACATACCTTCACCAAGCATTACCACATGCCTATTTTTTCTAAATCCAGAGTTGGCTTTGCCACTGCAGTCTTGCAGGGCTTAATAGCTGGCCCTAATACTCTCTAACTCCCTCCTCCCTTCCTTAGCTTTGGGGATCAACTCAAATGTGATGACTGCAACAGTGAAACACGAAGAACATAGTACAGTTGTGTACACTTAGCATAAATGTAGATGTTCGAGTGTATTCACTGTTGCAGTCCGGGTTACCCTCCCTCCATCCCCCTGACTTCTCTTGGCTGTACCTTTCCTTCTTGTTTGGTGTATTTAAGTTTCTGCTGTATTGCTTTTTGATGGAGGTGTACCATAACATATTATTGCTTCCCATTCTGGGGGCACCTGACATCTGGGGCAAGAAAAACTGATGTAATGGGGTCGGGTGCATGTTTTATACTCCTGACGACCTGACATCATGGAAGAAGAGACAGCATCCGACGCAGGAATCCAAGACTCTGGTATTCAGGCTGGCTGGGGGCTACCTGCAGGCAGATAACCCAAATGTGACGACTGCAACAGTGCATTTACATTTATGGTAAGTGTACACAACTATACCATTAGCTGTGTTAGCTTGAGATGCAGCTTTACAGCACAATTTCACTTTACAGGCTTTCTGCAGTCAGAGCTAATTTGTGTGACAGATGAGCTGAGCAGGACAATGGTAGACCCTCACAAATGGGAACTAGATCAGAGGGTCTTCAGAGATTTGATTATTATGTTGGGAATTCCTTAATTAGGCCTCTGTGCCTCCTTTCTGAGCAATCAGGTGGTGAAATTCTGCTCTAGGAATCCTTGCAAGATGACCTGGAAGATGGATGCCTTTTCCTTTCCTTGGACAGGAATGTTTCTGTATCCCTTTCCACAGATATCCAGGGTACTTTACAAGATTCAGAAGGAATACCCCAAGATCATTGTGGTGATTCCCTTCTGGCTGAGGCAACAGTGGTTCTTCCTTCTTTTGGAAATGGCCAGGGGCAATTACCATAAGCTCTGCACAAGAAAAGGGGTGTTTGATACATCCTGACTCCCAACAACTTCAGCTGACTGCTTGTATAATAGGCCCTTAATTCCTTTTAGGGACTTGTTTACTGAGAACGTGCAGCAGGTATTAATGGAGACAAGGTAACATGCTTCTAGAAAATCATATATTACCAAATGGAAAAAGTTTTATAGTTGGTGTCAGCATCATAACCAGCACCCATTCAGGGCTAGTGTTCCTCTGTTTTTACCATGTTTCTGAGAGTTACTATCCTTTGACATATCCTACTTCTCTGCCAATGTTCACTTGTCAGCCATTTCAGCACGTCTGCCCTTGGATCCCCCTTTCAATGCATTCTCTTGTGAAAATGTTTTTGAAAGGGGTTTTGCATAAGAGACTTCCAAGAAAACCAGTGGCTGCTCCTTGGGATTTTAATTTTGTGTTAAAGAAGCTAAAAGTTGCTTTTACTGATGTCTGATTTGGAATATCTTATGGTCAGTCAGCTCTGTCTCATTTTCCTCAGAGACAGGGTTCCATTGAGAAGTAATCCTCCTTTTAATACCTTAAGTGGTATCCTGTTTACTTTAAGCTAAAGTATCCTTCTCCCTGTTTTCTTTCCTAGACCCAAAAATTGAGGGAGCAAAGATACTCCATACTTTGGATATCTATATACTACTCTGGTACTGTCTTGGCAAAACAAAATCTCTCAAGTCTTTGGATGAGTTGTTCATTTCTTTTAAAGGTAAGAAGGGGCAACCTGTATCTAAATAAACTATTTCCAAATGGTTGTCTCAGGATGTTATCTTTTGTTATTGTCACCACAACAAAACTATTCCAGGCAGGGTCAAGGCTTACTGTACTAAGGCTTTGGCTTCGCCTGTGGCTTTTTGGAAAGGGCTGGACTCGAAGTTTTCTAGAAGCAGCAACCAGTTCCTCTGTATGTAGTTTTACAAAGCACTACAAGCCTGAATCCTTCTATAGGTCTAGATCGGGCTTTGTTGTAAGCAAGGGTAATCTGTCCTTATGGTGAACATACTATAGTTGTGTAAATAAACTTACCTTAACAGTAGATGCCAAATGAGCACTGCTGCAGTAGCCTCCCCCTCCACCCCCTTTGTGCTTCAGTATATTGTTTTGCCAGAATGTGGACATTTATATATAGTTTTACGTCTAGCTCTGTCCTCTCAGTGCTCAGCCTCCCTGCCTCAGTTGGCATGAAAGCTGGGAACGGCTTGATGACCACACCTGTCTTTTTAGACAGCTCATCTTGAGCTGGCTAATGGTTTGGGTGCATGGAAGGTGCCCAAAAGCTTTGGAAGTTGGCTGACTGGCAGGATATAACCCGTAATACTTAGAGTACTGCAGCAGTGATCATTCAAACATCTATAATGATAAGGTTACTTACTCAACTGTATTTTTTCTTAACTGCAGAGAAATCGGTCATTACCATTTAAAACTATTCCAAGGCCATCCACCTCATACTAAACAACAGTATAGCAGAATTCCAGGGCCTGAGAACACAGCTGCCTTTGTGAAATTGTGTGCCAAAACCATGTACAGTTATGTAAACAGATGCTTAGAAACAGTTATACAGTAATTATAGGACAACCTCCAAAAATAAACAACCCTGATGAAATCGTAATATAAATAGGCTGTGTAACCAAAAATAAATAAAATCATGGCTGCCCAGTAAGGTAAAAACTTCCTCATAAATCTGAACAAGCAAATTTGGACTAATCAAGTCCACCAAAGCCAAATTTCAGATAAAAATAGCCTCCCAAGCTATTATTACCATAAGGCTTTTTTCAGTCATATGCTGATCTAATGGTGAGTGGAACCAACTCTACAGAAGCCAAATGATATAGCAAATCTGCTGGCCAATAAATTTAGCCCCAGTTTTACCCCTTTATCACCCCATAGGAAATACCGTCCACCATTTCTCCACCAACTGTCACTAGGAAGCAGGTCTTCTCTCACTCTCTAAGGCCAAAAATATTGCTTCGATGGGCCCTGATAATATCCCAGGATGTCTCCTAAATAGTACGAAACATTATCTGTCAAGTCCACTAGAATCTCAATTTAACCATAGTCTTAAGGCAGGCTTCATGCCAAATGAATGGAGGACTGCAACAGTTATCCCTCTACATAAAGGAGTCCTTCCACAGACCTAAGGAACTACAGATCCAGAAGTCTGACTAATCTGTTATGCAAGGCCATGGAAGTAATCATCATAGATCTGATAAAAAGTGACATAGAAAACCTGCAGACACTGTCCCCTGCCCATTTTGTTTTTTTTCAAGGGCAGGTAATGCCTACTTAACCAGGTGGACTTCTTTGAGAAGGTCACGAAAGTTATGAATGAGGGCAAAACGCTGTCTATTTCATCCTGGTCAAGGCATTTGAGATAATGTCTCACTTAGATATTGTAGTTAAACTTACAGAATTAGGCGTGAACCTATGTGTTACCCGATGGGTATCCAGCTGGCTGAGTGATCACACACAAGTTAGAAAAGTAGAATCCATTTCCCCAGAGACAAGTCAGTTGTGGAATCCCACCGAGATCTGTGCTAGGGCCTGTGCTTGTTAGGGTCTAATTCTCTGAAGTCAAGGCAAATATCAAGAGCATCCGGCTGATCAAGTTTTCAAACAACTACAAAGTAGGCATGGTCATCGAGTCCCATAAAGACAATACCCTTCAAGAGGGCCTAAGACAGACAAATAACTGGTGCCATAGCCACTGACTAACATTTAATGTGAATAAATCATAATAGTACCCTTTGAAAAGATGGCCACACCTGGAAATTACCACATTCATAATACACCCCTAAATGTAGACCTATTGGTCAGGCATCTAAAACACTAGTTGACAGTAACTTGACCTTTGACTACCACATTTACTGTGGTTAGAAATCTTTCTACATTGCATTATTTATAACGAAGGGCATGGCATCCAGATGTTCTTCGTGTTTCACTGTTGCAGTCGTTACATTTGGGTAATCTGCTGGCAGCTTGCCCTCAGTCAGCCTGATTAATAAAGTCTTGGGTCCTGCATCGGTTGCTGTCCCTTCTTCCATGATGTCAGGTCATCAGGGGTATAAAACATGCAGCCAATGCCATTACATCAGTCTTTCTTGCCGCGTGGTGCCCAAAGCAGAAGCAGTTCGCAAGTGCCGATCGGCTGACTCCTGAAATTTTCATTTTCGAGTTTCAGAACCAAAGTCTTCAACTAAAAGCTAAGTACCCAGTTGGGGAAAGGTTTTCTTGCTCCTTACCTATGTCAGTAAAAGTTAATAATTGCATTACTTGTGGGAAGCAAATACCTCATAAGGATTTTCATTTGTACTGTATTCCTTGCCTAAGCCCTGACCACAATATGTTGGTTTTGTGCTAAATTTAATCAACGCACTATTAAAAGTCGGTATATATTCGCTTCTAAATATTTTGACTCATGATTTAATTATCCAGAAATGTCATCGATTGGCAATCCGACTACCGGAATACCTGAAAAATCCAAAGAAAAAGACAGACAGGCCGTCGAGGTCCAGAACTGATGATGACGCTTCTAAGCCAGTCGCCAGTTCATCGGTACTCAGTGAGGCGCTTTCGCAGCCCCTGATACCCGCTACTTCTGATTCACAGGCCTCTACTGAGACCCATTCGGAGTCCGGTATGCTGCGAGATGCTTCAATTATGGAACCCGCGGATGTCTCTACCTTAGATGGGTCCAGAGCTGCTGTGCAGGCACCGGCTTCTGAGGGTGTTTTCAGGACTACAGATTTGTATATTAGACTGACGCCATCTTCAAAACTAAGACCAAAATCTAAATCTATGTCTAAAAAAATGACTCCTGGGCCACATGTGCAGGCCCCTATGCTTAAAAAACAAATGCTCAAAATGGCTGAAGATTTAATTACTCTGGTCAGAGGTAGCCAACCCCCTCCTTCTAAGAGGCCTAGGCAAGATATTGATTATGACTCTTCTGCGCAGGATTCTATTTCTTCTGACTCTTCTAATGAATAGGATTTGTCTATACCTACTTATGAGGACTCTGATGCAGAGGATTCCATTCCTTCTGCTTCTCCCCCTGAGGATTTTTCTTTTGGGGAAACTTTACATACCTTAAGGGAACATTTCCACTGGGAAAGTCAGGATTTCTCTGAATCTAAAAAGAGACTTAGGTATTTTCTTCTTCTTCAGCATAGGCCTTTGACTATACCTCCTGTTCTAGACATTGTTGATGATGTTTTTTCAGAATCTATTATGGCTCCTGATTCTCTGCCTCTGGCTCCTTGTAAGCCAGACACATACTACAGGGTTCCTGACTCCCACAAATTCCTTTTCAAAAATCCTATTGCAGATCCTGAAACCATTTCTCAGGGTCCCAAGGGCATTACAGCATCTACTGCTAAAAATCTTACCCCTTCTGATAGAGATTCCAGGGCTCTGAATAGATGGGGTATGAAGATTTATACTTCTGCAACCTTGGCAATCAGGGATTTAAACTGCCAGTTTCATATGCTTAAATATCAACAGCATATCATGGAACTGCTTAAACAGAATATGATGTTAATTTCTGACTGTGTGGAAAATAAAGATTTACAGGATTTATTGCATTCAGCTGAACAAGTTGGAAAACATACTTTGCAATGTGGTTTTGATTATTTGGAGGCCTCTTGCAGGGCGACTGTAACTGGGTCTGTGCTAAGAAGGCATGCTTGGCTCAAAGAGCAAACTCTGCCTGATCATGTTAAAGCAAAATTGTTGGATGCTCCTTTACAACAGGACCGTCTCTTTGGTAATAAGGCTGAAGACGTTTTAAAAAAGATGGAAGATAAAGCTAAATCTATGCAAGCTGTGAAAGATTTCTTACAAGTGCAACCTCCAAGATTTAGTAGGCACTGGCCAACTGGTCCTTTCCAGTTCCTTCGAGAGCCACTCAAACCCAGGACCAATCCATCCTTCATGCCTAAGGTGGTATCCAGCATGGTTCTTAATCAGACCATTCATTTGCCAACTTTCTTTCCCAATCCACAGAACAAGGGGGAGCGGATTCTGCATTCATTGGATGTACACAGACAACTTAGATTTTACTTAAACAGGGCAAAATCTCTAAGAAAATCTGAACAACTACTGGTGGCATTTGCTGCAGGGGCAGAGGGAAAGGCTGTTTCAAAGCAGACTGTTTCCAAATGGATAAGCCATTGTATTCATTTCTGCTATATGCACCATGGTAAAACTATCCCCCAGGGGATCAGATCTCATTCCACCAGGGCTGCATCTACTTCTACAGCCTTTCTCAGAGGTGTTCCTACCAGAGACATTCTAGAAGTTGCTACCTGGAGCTCAGTTCATACGTTCACCAAACATTACCATTTACCTTTCTTCTCTAAATCCAGAGCTGGCTTTTGCCACTGCTGTCCTGCAGGGCCTTATAGCTGGTCCTAATGCTGTATAAATCCATCCGCCTAACCATACCTTTGGGAATCTACCCAAATGTAATGACTGCAACAGTGAAACACGAAGAACTTAGTACAGTTGTGTACACTTACCATAAATGTAGATGTTCGAGTGTATTCACTGTTTCAGTCCTGGTTACCCTCCCTCCAGCCCCCTGTTTTTTTTCTCTTACTATACCTCTACTTTCTTTTACTATGCTTATAAGCCTTTTTGGTGTATTTGCTTTTGTTTGGAGGTATATTTTTTGTGTTTTTAATTATGTATATATATTTTTTTGCTCCCCATTTGGGGGGCACCTGACGTCTGGGGCAAGAAAAACTGATGTAATGGCGTCGGCTGCATGTTTATACCCCTGACGACCTGACATCATGGAAGAAGGGACAGCAACTGACGCAGGACCCAAGACTTTGTTAATCAGGCTGACTGAGGGCAACCTGCCAGAAGATTACCCAAATGTAATGACTGCAACAGTGAATACACTCGAACGTCTACATTTATGCTAAGTGTACACAAGTGTACTTTCCAAGGAGATCGTTATTCCTCAGTATCCGTCTCTCATCTGACTAGTCATCGAGTACAATGCACCAGGCACTTGCAACATAGAAAGGCCACATAGGATGTTCTTCATCTCACATTGCTGCAGTCCTTACTTATGGGTAGTCCGCTGTCCTCGGTCGGCCCGAATACCAAAGTATTAGGCTGACGTCGGTCATGGGCGCCTAGATCTGACATCAGAGCGTCAGGGTATAAAGGCGCATGATCGACGTCATATCCCCAGTCTTTTTTGCCGCATGGTCCGATGCAGAAGCAGAGTTGCAAGTGCCGTTCGGCGTTCTGAAATTTTTTCGCTGGAGTTTCAGACCGATACCAAGTTGGCTAAGTACCCGTTGGGGAATATTTTTGTTTTTCTTGCCTCAGTTACTTACGGATGTCAGAAAAAGTGAATAATTGTATTTCTTGTGGGAAACAGATACCGCATAGGGATTACCACCGCTTTGTATTCCTTGTTTGGGACGAGCACGACGTGTCGGTTTTGTGCTAGGTTTAATAAGCGCACTATAAAACGGAGGTTAGATTGCACTAGGTTAGTCTTTGGCAAGAGGTGTAATTATAATATGCCATCGGATGTTCCGCCGCCTGCTTCTACTAAGAAGCGCAAAAACAAATCTTTAAAGCCTAGGCAGGATGATTCGTCCGTTTCGGACGCCGGACCTTTAGAAGCTACAGCTGAACAGGTGGATCCGGCTGAAGTTTCGGTTGAGTCCCAGGGGGAAACTTTGATTTTACAAGATGTGGCCTCTCAGGAGGCAGGCCAGGCTGAAGGGGCCTCTCAGGTTACTATTCTCCCTTCTATGCCTAAGGTGGTTAGGCCTTCTGCTACTGTTTCTAAGGCTCCTTCTAAGGGCAGGTCTGTTTTGCCTTCCTCTGGTGTCAGTTCTGGTTCTTCAGGGTCTGTGCCTAAAAAGCACATGCTTAAAATGGCAGAGGATTTGATTACTTTAATTAGAGGTTCTATGCCCTCCTGATAAGAGGCCCAGGATGGAGCCAGAGTTGGAAAGTTTGGAGCAGGCCTCAGATGATTGAGTCTTCTACTGAGGACATTTAAGATTTCCTCCTTATTCTGATTCTGATGCAGAGGATTCCACTCCTTCTGCTTCTCCTCCAGAGGATTTTTCATTTTCAGAAACTCTGCATTCCATGAGGGAGCATTTTAAGTGGGAAGGACAGGATTACTCTGATTCCCGGAAGAGGCTTAGGGAGTTCTTGTTTTACCACAGCATAGACCCTTAGCTATACCTCCGGTTTTGGATGTTGTTTCAGATGTTTTCGAAGCTTCCCTTAATCCAGATTCTGTGCCTCCTGCCCCAGTTAAACCGGACAGGTATTACAGGGTGCCTGAGGCTCATAAATATCTGTATAAGAGTCCTAGGGCGGACCCAGAAACTATTAGTCAGGGGCCTAAGGGTGTTAGAGCCTCTGTTGTTAAGAATCCGGTTCCTCTGGACAAGGAAGCTAGAGCTTTGGATAGATGGGGTAAGAAGGTGTATACCTCTTCTACTTTAGCAATGAGAGCTTTGAACTGCCAGTTTCATATGTTGAAGTATCAGAATTTCCTCCTTTCTCAGCTAAGATGTAAAGTGGATGCTTTGGCAGAGGGCATAGAGTGTAAAGAATTGCAGGATTTAGTGCATGTTTCTGAACAGGTGGGTAAGCACTCTTTGCAATGTGGTTTTGATGCTTTACAGGCTTCTTCTAGGGTGGCTGCCACTGGTTCAGTTATTCAGGCACGCCTGGCTTAAGGATCAGAATTTGTCTGAGCATGTTAAGTCTAGAATTCTGGATGCCCCTTTGCAGTCTGAAGTTTTGTTTGGTCCTCCTGTGGAGTCAGTCTTAAAGAAAATGGAAGACAAGGCTAAGTCTATGCAGACTGTTAAAGATTTTTTGCAGGTACAACCTCCAAAGTTTAGTAGAAATTGGCCTACTAAGGGGTGGACGTACCCTTCTGCTGATTCTCAGTCTAGGGGTAGATCTAGGCGTGGTAGGGGCAGAGCTCAGAGTACCTACAGGCCGAGACAATGGAGTTCGCCTGCTCAATCTGCTGGTGAGGGCAGGGGCCAGGCCTTTCGGAAACCGGCCCAATGACCTGCATTTTCAGCTGCCAGATTCCTCTTGCCTGGCAGCTCCTTTGGGAGGAAAGTTGGCTCTTTTCAAGCAAAATTGGCATTTAGTCACCCAGGACAAATGGGTATTGGACATTATAAACCGAGGTTACAAGTTCTATTTCCATACCATGCCTCCTTTCAAAGGCATGCCAGACGTCCCTCCTCGGCAAAGGATAGAGGCTCACAGACAAATTTCTTTACTTCAAATAGGAGCTATACAGCCAGTTCCTCTGTCAGAAGTGGGCCTAGGATTTTATTCTCGCCTGTTTCTAGTTCCAAAGAAAGAAACACGTGGAGACCAATTTTGGATTTATCTATCCTCAACACTTACTTGGACATTCCAAAGTTCAAGATGCTGACTTTACAACAGCTTTTACCTCTGTTGGGAAAAGATCACTGGATGGTTACTCTGGATCTCAAAGAGGCTTACCTTCATGTTCCTATCAGGCCCAGTTGCAGGAGGTACCTGCGTGGCTGGAAATTTACATTATCAGTTCTCTGCATTGCCCTTTGGCTTATCTACTGCGCCCAGAGTGCTCACAAAGGTTCTGGCTCCAGTGATAGCATTTTTCAGACTAAGAGGAATACAGATTTATGCTTATTTGGACGACTGTCTGATTATTGCACAAGAAAAGGACGAACTTCTTCATCATCTACAGTATGTGATGGCAGTGTTAAGATGCCTAGGGTATTCTGTGAACAAAACAAAGTCCAGTCTAGTACCCTCTCAGGACATGTGCTTTCTGGGTGTGAGACTGAATACAGCTTCCCAGATGGCTTTTTTGACCCCGGACAAACAAAGAAGCCTTTCTCTTTATTTCCAGCAAATGTCTCTACGGTCCAGGCTGACTGCAAGGACAGTCCTTCAAGCCTTGGGGTTCATGGCATCTTGTATTCTGGTGCTTCCCAATGCCAAATTGCATATGAGGAAGCTTCAGTGGTATCTCAAAAATGTGTGGACACAGCACTGCCAAGATCTAGACACTGTCATTCAGATAATACCTTGCATTCAGAAGGAGTTTTTGTGGTGGGCTCAGGAATGTCACCTAAACAAGGGACTCTCTGTGACCCGGCCAGAGGCGAGTCAGATTCTAACGACAGATGCCTCGGACAAGGCTTGGGGAGCACACCTCAATGGAAAATGGGTGCAAAACACGTGGCCTGTCAAACTCCAACATTTGCATATCAACTTGAAGGAAATGTTAGCAGTCCAGTTTGCATTGATGGCTTTCAAAGATTTACTTCCCAGGGCAGGTGTTGATTCAAACAGACAACACTACTGTCATGTGGTACATCAACAAGCAGGGGGGAACCCATTCTTACCCTCTTTGCAGGCAAGCGATGATTCTGTGGGAAACTGCTCTCAAGCTACACCTCAATCTTCAGGCAAGGTTTCTACCAGGAGCACAGAACTCCTTAGCAGATGTTTTGAGCAGACAAATAGTGGATCCTCACGAGTGGAAATTGGATCCTCATGTATTTCAACAGTTGACAGTGTTATGGGGAACTCCAGACATACATCTGTTTGCTTCTCCACTAAATTACCAGTTGCCAAAGTTTTGCACAAAAATGTTTCATCACACAGCTTGGAAGGTGGACGCTCTATCTTTCAGTTGGAACAATCTGCATGTATATGCCTTTCCACCTCTGCCTCTTCTTCCCAAGGTACTTTTGAAGGCCAGATAAGACAAGCCAACCATGATTTTGATAGCACCGGATTGGCCTCGACAACACTGGTACCCACTACTGAGGAGTTTAGTACGAGAACCTCCATGGCTTCTGCCTTTTATTCTTCACCTTTGTCACAAGAGGACAGTCACTTCCTCAATGTCAAGATTCAGTCTCTGCATCTAACAGCCTGGCATATTCTGTTTTAGACTCTGGAGGGTCTCAGCTTCCACAACAAGTTTTGAATGTTATTTTGGAGGCCAGGAGGCCTAGTACCAGGAAAGTTTACGCTGATAAATGGAGGAGATTTTTTATTTGGAGCAAAGGAAAGGACTTTGATGTCTCCAAACCTGATTTAAGTGTTGCTCTTCAATATCTTACTGAGTTATTGGACAAGGGTTTGTCTTTCTCCTCAATAAAGGTCCATGCTGCAGCCATTTCTGCTCACTATGATTGTGACCCTCCTTTATTCTCTCATCCTTGGTTTAAGCAATTTCTTAGAGGGGCAAAGAATATAAGACCCCAATGAGAGCTCCTACTCCTGCTTGGGATCTCAATTTTGTGTTGGAAAAACTTACTCTACAACCTTTTGAGCCTGCAGCTACTGCCGAGTTAAAGTATTTATCATGGAAAACTGCTTTTTGTTGGCCATTACCTCTGCAAGAAGGGTTTCTGAATTACAGGCCCTCATGGCAGTGGAGCCTTTCCTGATTTTTCATAAGGATAGGGTATCTTAATCCTTCCTTTATGCCTAAAGTGGTTTCTAGTGTGGCCTTAAATCAAACTATTCATTTGCCTACTTTTATGCAAACCCCAAAATAAAGGGGAGAAAATTTTGCATACTTTGGATATTCACAGGCAGTTGCGTTATTATTTGAGCAGAACCAAGGAGTTCAGACAGTCTCAGCAATTGTTTGTTTCTTTTGCTTTGGGTTCACAGGGTAAACCTGTTTCAAAACAAACTATTTCTAAATGGATTGGGTTTTGTATTTCTTTCTGTTATTCCCATCATGGTAAGGAGATTCCTGCTGGAATCAGGCCTCATTCCACTAGGGCTACTGCTACTTCTACGGCCTTTATAAGGGGGTAGCTACAAAGACATTTTGGAGGCAGCTACTTGGAGTTCAGTGCATACCTTTTCTAAACATTACCACCTTCCTCTTTATTCTAAGTCTAGGGCTGGATTTGCCACTGCAATTTTACAGGGCATTTTACCATCCTCCCTTTCCCGTTGCTTTGGGATTCTACCCATAAGTAAGGACTGCAGCAATGTGAGATGAAGAACATAGTACAGTTTTGTACCTACCATAAATGTAGATGTTCAAGATCCACATTGTGATGCAGTCCAATCACCCCTCCTCCTTCCTCTGTAGTTTGACTTGGTGCTATGCTTTAGGTGATGGTTGTTGTTGGGCATGTTTTTGGGAGGTATTCTGTTTTTGGCTGTGGCCTTTCTGGTTTGGCCTTCTGACATCTGGGGCAAGAAAAGACTGAGGATATGACGTCGGTCATGCGCCTTTATACCCTGACGCTCTGATGTCAGATCTAGGCGCCCATGACCCGGCCGACCGAGGACAGCGGACTACCCATAAGTAAGGACTGCAGCAATGTGGATCTTCGAACATCTACATTTATGGTAGGTACAAAACTGTACTTTTTTCACTGTTGCAGTCATTACATTTGGGTTATCCTGCTGGCAGGTTGCCCTCAGTCAGCCTGAATTCCAAAGTCTTGGGTCCTGCATCGGTTGCTGTCGCCTCTTCCCTGACATGTGGTTGTCAGGGGTATAAAAGATGCAGCCGACAACATTTTATTCAGTCTTCCTTGCCCTGCGGTGCCCGAAGCAGAAGCAGTTCGCAAGTGCCGGTTGGCCGACTCCTGAGATTTTCGTGTTCGATTTTCAGATCCAAAGTCTTCATTAAAAGCTAAGTACCCCGTTGGGGAAACTTTTTTTCTTGCTCCAGGCTGATGTCAGAAAAAGTTAATAATTGCATTTCTTGTGGGAAGCAAATACCTCATAAGGACTTTCATTCTTACTGTATTCCTTGCCTAGGCCCTGACCATGACGTTGCTAGTTGTCGGTTTTGTGCTAGATTTAACCAACGCACTATTAAGCTCGGAACGATTTTGCATTAAGCTATTTTGGGTGAAGATTTAATTATACAATGTTGTCTGATAGCCATCCGACTACCGGAGTACACAAAAAACAAAAAGAAAAAGACAGGCGACTGAGGTCCAAAACCGACGACAAAGCTTCTCCTAAGCAAGTCACCGCTTCACCAGTTCTCAGTGAGGCGCTTTAGTGTTGCAGGCCACTATCGACTCCCACGTGGAGTTGGCCAGGCCGCAGGAAACTCAAGGTATTGGAGCCTCGGAGATTATTCCCTCAGATGGGTCCGGAGCCGCTGAGCAGGCATCGGCTTCTGAGGGTGTATTCAGACCTAAACAATTATATATTAAACCGACTTCAAAGACTAAAATACCTTTAAAGACAAAGAAGCAAGTTTACCAGCCACAAGGACAGGCCTCCATGCCCAAAAAACAGATGCTCAAAATGGCCGAAGACTTAATTACCTTGATCAGGGGTTCCCATCCCCCTCCTGATAAGAGGCCTAGGCAAGAGACAGATTAATAATCTTCAGATCCGGTTTCCATTTCTTCTGATTCCTCTTCTGATCAGGAATATTCTCTTCCCCCCTATGAGGATTCTGATGCTGAAGAATCAATTCCTTCAGCTTCTCCTCCTGAGGACTACTCTTTTGGGGAAACCTTGCATACCATGAGGGAGCACTTCCACTGGGAGAGCCAAGATTTTTCAGAATCTAAGAAAAGGCTCAGAGACTTCCTTTTACTTCCTCAACACAGGCCTGTAGCTATTCCACCTGTGTTGGACATTGTAGATGATGTGTTCTCGGAGTCCAGTCTGACCCCTGACTCTTTACCTCCAGCTCTTGTTAAGCCGGACAGATACTACAGGGTCCCTGACACTCATAAATTCCTTTTCAAAAACCCTTCTGCAGACCCAGAAATTATTTCTCAGGGTCCAAAAGGGGTCAAGGCTTCTACTGCAAAAAACCCTACTCCCTCTGATAGGGATTCTCAGGGAAAAAAGATTTACACATCTGCTACTTTGGCTATAAGGGCCTTAAATTGCCAGTTTCATATGCTCAAATAACAGCAATATATCATGACACTGCTTAAACAGAAAATGATGGCAAATTCTGAATGTGCAGAAAACAAAGAAATACAAGATTTATTGCATGCAGCTGAACAAGTTGGGAAGCATACTTTGCAATGTGGTTTTGATTCTCTGGAGGCCTCCTGCAGGGCCGCTGTTATGGGTTCTGTCATTAGGAGGCATGCTTGGTTGAAAGAACAAAATCTGCCTGACCATGTTCAAGTAAAATTATTAGATGCTCCTTTAGAACATGATACCTTGCTTGGTGTTAAGGCAGAAGAGGTGTTAAAGAAAATTGAAAACAAAGCTAAATCTATGCAAACGGTCAAGGATTTCTTACGGTTACAGCCACCTAGATTTAGCAGACACTGGCCTACAAAGAATTGGTCCTTCCCAGTCTCAGACAGACCTCAAAGGGGCAGATCCAGATGCCATAGAGGCAGATCACAGCCGCAAGGATCCTACAGGTCTAAGCAGTGGAGTGCCTCTACCTCCAAAGGTGGAGAGGACAAATCACAATCATACAGAAAACAGTCCCAATGACTTCCCCCTGCCTGCACCAAACACCTATCTTCTGGCAGCACCCTTAGGGAGAAAACTAGCACTTTTTTCTTAAAACTGGCACATTATAACCCAGGACAAATGGGTTCTAGACATAGTGTCTCAAGGCTACAAGTTTCATTTCCATATCCTACCATGGGCAAACGGTTGGTCAGATCTGCCAAAAAATCAATGGGCAGAGGCTCAAAAACAAGTCGCAGCTCTCATGGACATGAGGGCTATTCAACAAGTGCCACAGCAAGAGCAAGGACAAGGATTTTACTCAAGACTGTTCTTGGTACCGAGAAATTACCAAGCATGGAGACCAATACTGGACCTGTCTATTCTAAACACTTTCCTGGATATACCAAAATTCAAGATGTTGACCTTGCAGCAGCTTCTGCCCATGCTGGGCAGCAAGGCTTGGCTTGTGACTTTAGACCTAAAACAGGCATACCTGCATGTCCCAATCAGACAAACATGCAGAAGATTCCTCAGATTCAAGGCTGGGTCAAAGCATTACCAGTTCTCTACACTGCCCTTTGGCTTATCTACTGTGCCCAGGGTCTTCACAAAGTGCCTGGCACCAGTAATTGCATTCTGCAGACAAAGAGGAATACAAATATATCCTTACTTGGACGACTGCCTCATACAAGCAGAGAAGAAGGGCATTCTGCTACAGCATCTGACGTTTGTGTTAAGATTTTTAACATGCCTAAGGTACACAGTCAACAAAAATAAATCAAAACTAGTACCCTCTCAAGAGATAATATTCCTGGGTGCAAGCTTAAATACAACTGACCAGATGGCTTATGTCACTCCAGACAAAGGCAAATGACTACATATTTCAAGGAAATGGCAACAAAGGCCCAGTTATCTGCAAGAAAAATTCTGCAGGCTTTGGGCTTCATGACATCCTGCATCTTACTAATTCCATATGCAAGACTGCATATGAGGAAAATTCAATGGTACCTAAAAAGTGTTTGGACGCAACATTGCCACAGTCTGGAAGCAATAATTACTCTAATTCCTTGCCTGCAACAGGAGTTTCGATGGTGGGCAAAGGCTTGTCACCAAAACAAGGGACAGCTATTCTCACTACCCCCAGCCAGGCAGAGCCTAACGACGGATACATCGGATTATGCCTGGGGGGCACACATGGCAGGAAGAGGCATTCAGGGAACCTGGCCCACAAACCAAAATCATCTACATATCAATCAAAAAGAGATGCTAGCTGTTCAAAATGCCCTGACAGCCTTCAAGGACCTACTTCATCCAGGACAACTACTGATAAAGACAGACAACACCACGGTCATGTGGTACATAAACAAGCAGGGGGGCACTCATTCTTATCCCCTGTGCATACTAGCCATGGCTTTATGGGATACAGCATTGACTTACCAAGTTCATCTGCAGGCACAATTCCTGCCAGGAAAGGAAAACACTCTGGCAGACGAACTAAGCAGAAACCTCATGGATCCCCACGAGTGGCACCTAGATCCACAAGTCTTACATGATAACAAATAAATGGGGATGCCTGGACATAGATCTATTTGCCTCCCCTTAAAACAATCAAGTAAAAAGATTCTGCCCAAGGACTTATCACAGACAAGCTTGGAAAGTGGATGCCTTATCTTTCAACTGGACAAACCTATCAGTATATACCTTTCCTCCACTACCCCTCCTCCAAAGACATTTTAGAGGCTGCCACTTGGAGTTCAGTACATACCTTTACACAACATTACAATCTGCCTCTTTACTTTAAATCCAGGGCATGCTTTGCCACTGCAGTTCTGCAGAGCCTCATAGCCGCTCTTAATGCTGTTTATCTCCAGCCCCCCAACCATAGCTTTGGGACTCAACCAAATGTAATGACTGCAACAGTGAAACACGAAGAATATAGTACAGTTGTGTACAATTACCATAAATGTAGATGTTCGAGTGTATTCACTGTTGCAGTCCAGGTTACCCACCCGCCATCCCCCTTATTTTTGCTGGAACTTATCTTTACTTCTCAAATCTATACAACCTAGGTGGTGTATTTGCTTATAGATGAAGGTAAAGCTTACTTCTGGTGCATGTATGTTTTATTTACATACGTTTAGCCTACCCTTTTGGGGACACCTGACATCTGGGGCAAGAAAGACTGAATAAAATAGCATCAGTTGCATCTTTTATACCCCTGACGACCTGACATCAGGGAAGAGGCGACAGCAACCGACGCAGGACCCAAGACTTTGGAATTCAGGCTGACTGAGGGCAACCTGCCAGCAGGATAACCTAAATGTAATGACTGCAACAGTGAATACACTCGAACATCTACATTTATGGTAAGTGTACACAACTGTACTTTGCTCACATAAAGAATACAAGGAGTAAACAACGAGTCCTACCAGACTTGTGTCTAAGCCATACCTTGTACTTCATCTTCTACAGACTACTGTGCAGCAATCTGTGCCTTGCCTACAAGTCATTCTCTGAACCCACAATGATGGATCTGTTGCACATCTGGAAAACAAGTGGCATCAGAAGTAGCTGATGTAAGGACCTAAATGTGAGCTGATACATAAACAGGACATGTCAGAGGGACAAGTATATGTCTCAAAGATTACACTTTCTCTGGAACAAGCTTCCCATCCATGGGAAGCAGAGTTCACCCTTTACCTTATTCAAATGGAACTTGGGCCAGTGGATGGGAAATTGTAGATTTACCCTTGAGTTTCCCTTAATTGGCAGGAGCAGCCTGTGAATATTTAATTTGTACAGCCTGTATCGTAACCTTAGTTTATTGGCATAATATTTTGGTGAGTTTGGGGTAGGCTTGGCTAGCCTTAAAATGGCTTTTGCACCAGTAGCCTAGTAACCATCTATAAACTTCTGAACCTCCTCCAACAAATATGTGCATATATGGGACTTATAAAGTATCAACATGGGGGTTACAGCAGTCATGTTTCTCAAAGACAAGTATGTCATAAGCGTAATAATCAAACCTATGAACTGAAGTCATTTATATACCAGAAAGGCAAAGTTCTGCATGTAGACTTTAGCACACTCAGGCTGACAGCTTGAAAGCTGTCATTTTTTTTTTTCCCTTCTGTAGAATTATTTATTTTAAAGAAGCTAAAATTTGTACTAGTAGAAAAATCACACATGCATGTATGGAGTACAATATAAAATTCTACAGTATCATACTAAATTATCATCTTGTTAAACCTGTACATTTGCCTGTATTCCTGTCAGGTTGTTATGAAACAGTTCTCTTCTCCCTAAACTGAGACCTTCAGTCTGATGGTCTCCATATGTAGTTTGCTCTGGATCAGTTGCAAGCTTTGAGATTTTGGTGCACTGTCTGTATAATTCATTTGTTCTGTAATTACCCACTTCATAGGGTCATTGGAAATTACTAGGCTAATGGCTTAAGAGCCCTTACAAGCCTAGCCAATATAACCCATTTTTACCCAATATAAGGCCCTTAGGGCCAAGAGGATGGCATGAATTTATGCCTAAGCCTTGAGTGTCTTACAGATTGCCCCTGGCCATAAGGAACATGAGCACTATACCAGCTGTGAATTTGCGATTCCCCATCCATTGATTCAAATTGTATTTGAAGAGGGCCAGGGAAAGGGAGCCCAGAGTCGTATGAGAGCTGGCGAGAGTACTGGCCCTTAGTGAATGTAAAGCTTGGAGACTCATCCTGAATGGTCACAAAAATATTACAAGATGCATTCGGACTTGCACACCCTCTCACTCTGCACTTGTACCCACATGTAGTTCAGAGGAAAACCACTTCACCTGTGCAATGGGCTTGTGATCTGAGTGGAAACCAGAGCACATGGTGAAATCTAAGACAGACACAGGGAGGGTATGCAGACTCCAAATACAGGGCACCCCAAAAGATAACCAAACTGGAGAAATCCATAGAATGCTGATGTGCAGTTTTGGATTGCCCTCCTTATCCTTTTATTTGGGAGGTTTATAATACTGTTTTGGGAATTATTTGACACTTACTTTTATATTGAGCCCTTTCAAGCTAGACTAGGCTTTTGAGACTTCTTTGCTTCCTCCCCAGGAGTAGAAGTTTATGTATTAGTTCTGTTTGCCACTTCTGAGTATCAACAGAACAAGGTACAGGGTATAATGCTTTTTTCTGGTTAATACTGGGTATTATTGTTATACATTGTTTTTATAAGCTACTTATATTCAAGTTGAGAGCATATCTCCAATGATGCCCAAATCTCAAAAAAAAAAAAGTCAGGTGACTGTTGATTGTGACCCATTCATTTATTGAATTCCTGCAGCAGTTAGCCGATTCACAGAAGTACCATTTTGAGCAGTTATCTGTAGTTGTTATGATTGTGTTTCTTTGCAAGATGGTTTGCAGAATAAATAATAGTAGTGCCATACAGTGACCAAGGTAATAAAAGCAGTTTGACTTGGCTGATAACTATTGTACATACATTTAACTTTGAAATTCCATAAGCCCCTTTACATATTCTTTGCAATACTTACAGGTACCTAAGGTTCTTCTCAGATGGCCAAGTAATGATGTTGACTACTCCAGAAGAGCCACAAACAATTGTTGGTCGTTTACGGACAAAATTTCCAAGGTATTGCCCTAATTTATCTGAAGTTTTCGTCTGCAATCATTTATCTGAACTGTGTGATTGCCTGTTCTTATTCTAAAATAAAGTAGTTTGATGTTAAATAAAGAATAGCTTGACTTTGCAGCATTAAAACATGCTGCTTTAAAGGTGTCAAAAGTTTTAACCAGAAGTAGAGAAATAGCAGTTATGTATTCCATTAAAAAGTTCTTATGCCCTAAACATTTGCTCTGAATTTTTGGAATATTTGAAAAAAATGTATGTATTATTTAGGTATTTGTCCTACACATGGACACTTGTAAAGTGGATACATTCAACTGATTGTGTATTTGCTGATATACATCTCCCAAATCATTGTTCTACATTAAAAATCCCTGCAAGCTCGTTTTCTGCTTGTGCAGTGACAGTGATTCAAGGGTGTTTTTTTTCTTATTTTCTCCTCAGCTGAAAGTCTGTGGAGTCTGTATATGTCAGTAAAAGTGTGCAGAGGACTTGCTGTCATACAAAAAAATGCATTTTAATGTTTCTTTCATTTGTTTGAAGCTTTAACTGATTTGTTTTGTTCTTTGGAGGTTTAACCAGTTTTCTTTTAAAATTATTGGAAACTAACACAACAGATGTAATCTTATAAGCATCTGTATGGGTCTAAAATATTTCATATAGCATTTAGTGTTCTGAGTTGTTTTCAGTTGCATGAAGACTCCAAATGATCTCTATTGGATTACTGTTGCAATAGTCATAACTATGTAGGATGTTTCCTACCAAAGGTACTGGACGTTTAGCAAGTCTACAGAACCATCACACACGGTGTCGGTGCAGGGAACTGTATTCAGAAAAATAAAAACAGTCCCCGGGATTCATGATCTCGGCACAAGTATGGTGTTAGCCTTGCGCCGACCATGCAGCATAGAGATGGCGCAGCAGCACCACATGCATATTAATGAAGGCATGCTGCTGTAACGGCCACGTGCATAGAAAATGTGTACGAGTGCAGGGGGTGTGTCCAAGCGCTGCACGGGGACGTGGTCATGTCGGCTGCATACGCGCAACCTAAAATGCTGACTAGTACAGCCTGCCTGCAATAGTAATCACTCCTGTCCGTGTCCGTGGATACTGAAATGTATGCAAAGCATACAAGACAACTTGCGAACACCACAATAAGAAGTAAACACAAAGGCACGTAGCTGAATATTGAGTCCCTGTCCCTTTTACAAAGATATTTAAAACCCCGTGCCTGTATTCCATTATAGTGTCGCTAGTTATACCAAGTGGAAGCGAAACGCATTGTGTTAGCATGCCACCAATTGCCAAGCCTAGCCCAATGGTATGGGTTACCACCTGTCCCACATTGTGAGGGACAGTCCCCCTCTAGGCAGGTGTGTCCATACCATATTCATAATAAATGTGAAATGTCCTGCGATAGTAGGACATAATTATGTCCCATATGTTATGAAATAGTCCCATACAGTACGTATGTCCATATATAAAATACCTATATGTTACAAGAAACAGAATAAGCAAGTAAACAAAACAGAATAAGCCACTACACCGCCACAACAGTAAAAGCTTATATGTAGGCATGAAATTAAAGTACTATCCTTTGTAATGACCGTGGGTATGTGTTGGCCTGTAAACTCAGATGTGTATCACGAAAATGTCCCATCCAGGTCATATAAAAAGGTGGCAACCCTACCAATGGTCAGAGCATTCGCCCAATATCTGGCCATTCGTGGTCCAAGATGTCCTTGCCAAGACGACCCATAGATGAACGGGTATTACCCGGGTCTACCTATCATGTCATGAAAGATAAGTATTTGCGAGTACCTATGTGCGTGATGTACAGCATGTTGTTGATCTGAAATGTTAGTGTAGACCTCACAACCATATTGGTCCCAGAGATATGTAGAGTACGCAATGTGTTCTGTTGACTGTGTGATGGGCCATCAACTAGAGAAGAGATGAATGTTGATTGTGGAATATGGGGGTGGGGGGTGACGGGTAATGTAATATATTGCCAATGGGAGACTGGGTTGGATGCACAATAGGTGAACTGGAGGTCTACAAGGGAGCGGTGTGTGAATCAGGAAGATAACCAAAGAACAAATATACACATCCGCAATACAGTCCCACAAACATGTGAACATTAAAATGTGCAATACACATGTACAGAAACGTTACCGGCACATACCTACATAATGGTATGGCTTGAACTGAGCCATCCAACCCCAAAACACCTGGATACATAATTGAATACCCATCATGCTCTTCACAGCACACACACACCCCCCCTTCCTGAACGTCCACCAAAACCAGCCATACTCAGGCTGCTAGATAGGCATAGCCATATCTGCACATAGTGACTTTATCGGGAATATATACCTTACACATTCGCATAGTGGCAGTCGGATATAGGGTGCTTAAGGCACTGTAAAGCAGACGTAAGTAGGGTTACCACCTGCCCCACCTTGTGAGGGACAGTCCCTTTTTTGTTATTTGTGTCCAGACCAAATATAATGCAATGGCAATTGTCCTGTGATAGTAGGAAATATGTCCCATATATCATGTAACAGTTGCATAAAACAGTTATTTATATAAAATACTCAGTTACAAGAAACAGGTGAAGCAAACAAACCACTACAAGAATAAGCATTCATTTAGGAAAATAAATAAAGTTCTAACCTTTGTACTGACCATGGGTATGTGTCGGCCTGTAAAGTCTGATGTTAGTCCCGAAAATGCTCCGCTTTGGCCATATGAAAAGTTGGCAACCCGAGACGCAAGCGGGTATGCAAGCATGTATGCACGATGGCAGGTGGCGGTTATTCAACGGTATGGGAAATGTAAATGAGCATGTAGGTGTATATGCATGTGTATGTACAGACTGATTCACACACACACACACACACATATATATATATATATATATATATATATATATATATATATATATATATATGTAGATATATATATGTATCACAATATAGGAAATCCCTGTAATAGTTAGTGTTGTTATATATCAAGATAACCATCGGTGAGCACACCTCTGCATCCCCAACCACAGGTAGAACGCTAAAAGTGGAACGAACGATCTCCCCTTGCTAAGTCTGACTTTCAACTAGGTACAGGGCAGTCCTGGTCCCCAGTTGGACAAGCCTAAACCCGGAAGACCATATGAACACCCTGACAATTGAACATGCGTATGTACCAGGACTATAGGCTGTAGAGGTCTGAATATCCTCGGAGTGAGTCAACATGTGGCATGAGTCCAGAGCAGTAGGGAATATGGAATGACGCATGTGTAGTAGTGTGTTTTTCCCAACAGGTAAATGGATGCCTGCTTTGTAAGTGAAGTGATGAGGCATATGTTCGGGTAACTATGCACCATGGGTAATGGTATACATATAAATGAGGCAGAACACCAATAGTTCAGTGGTTAGAGCATCCGCCTAACAAAAAGGCATTCACAGTTCAAGGTCGACAATAGCACATATCATTTTGCTTGTGGAATTAATGTTGCTCTGCTGTAAAGCCGACATTTAAACATGTAAAGGAGAACATGTGTATCGCATGGGACTATTAACCAGTTCCCTTCAATCAAAGTGGTATTGTCGTAATGTATAAGGCGCAAATAAACATAAATAAGTGACAGTAAACATATGTAATGCACAGTAAGCATAGGCGAGTGCGCCTGCACAGGTGTAAGCGGCTCCCAGCATAGGAAATGTATGTTTGTATGTACAGATGTAACATATATATATATATATATATATATATATATATATATATATATATATATATATATACACACACACACACATATGTGTGTATAGATATATATATATACATGAGAAATATATAAAGAATGGACGTTGTAACAGTAAATCATACACAAGGGATGTGAAGGGAATCAAGAGCAATGTTGGTATTATATAGTGCTTTCAGGGTATGTCATAAAAAGCTGCCCAGGAGTGAGCAGAGCACCGCTACTCACACCACAGGCAGGGTATTACCACTGGGAGTAACATCGTTGAAATGCTAGGTCTACTTTACACACAGGCGGAATGTAGTCCCATGCTGGGACCTCCAAAAATTGGAAAGCACAAATGGCTGTATTCCATAACACCAGGAAAGGCATGTATGTGCAAATATACATGGCGGGAGACCCTGTGAATACACGAGGCGGGACAGAATGTGTATAGGGCCCCAAAAGCTCTGGAGAGGGAAATGTGTAAAAGTGTGTCATGGCTGCGATAACAAGTGGATAATGGATGTTACGCCTGTAAATTTAACATTGGTGGGGTGGAGGAACTATGGGTATGCAGTTTTGAATCCAAGTGTGCCAGGGTTGGATGGGCCGGTTCTAATGGACCCGTGGAGGTCAGCTAGGTCGTAATAGGTATATATGCATACTCACATGCAGACAGCAATATATGTTGAAGAACAAATTCTGTAACACATGCATTCCATTTGTTCACTTAAATAATAGGAATGCGTCCATACAAACATCGACAGTACATGGAATAATAGGCGGTGCAGAAGAGTTTTGGGTTGAATCACACCATCACATTCCAGTTACCATCGGTAATCCCTACATGAACATATAGCGACATCTGTCCGCTGTATAACGTGCTACATACCAATTACAAGATAACTGGAGTGTGTCGGCGTTATAATGAATAAGGCACTAGTATGCTGGTGAAGCTTATAAACACCGTTAAGCATGTGTAAGTGCGTATGAGCGGGGAATGCATTGACACACTGATGTATATACTCATATATATATAACTGTATATATATATATATATATATATATATATATATATATATATATATATATAAAACAGCAAGATGTGAATATACATGTATGAATACATATGCAGATATGTCTGTATATATTAATGTAAATAGATATATATATTTTACAGTAAATATACACATGTATATACCCTAGGTTATGTTACAGCAGTTATGGGTAACATGTTTAGACCGGGCATATGTTGGTGAGAGGTCCACTCAACAAACATCTACTTATCACCCACCCTAGCTAGGCCATTGAGACATACAGACACGCAGTAAAGGTAAATACAACACTGGTTCCCAGACCACCGGCAGGAAACTACCAGTGGGAGATATCTACAAGGTCTACACTTTAAACATGGACAGCGACATCCCTTGTGGGACACAAAAAATTTGAAACCTTTCAACCAATGGGGGAATACCATTACGACCAGGATGTAGCTGTACACGGAACAGTAGGTTGTGCATGCCTGATAACACATGGGTTGACACAACGTACGACATGTGTCCCGACACGGGAGAGTGGGCAGTGCATAGGGGTGTGTTCATATCCCACCTGCGCCCACAGTAAGGATGAGTGCTGTAGAGTAGTGGCAGGTGGGGTAACTATGGGTATGTGATTATGGGGCTAGCCGTGCATGAGTTGGCTGGCAGACACGTATTAGGACCGCCCCCGTGGGTGTAAGTAATATTCCGATGTGGGTATAGCAGACGCCCATACCTCCCAAACTATAAGAGCACATCTACTGGGCAGTCTGTAAACCATTGGGGAAATACATAGGGACCATATCATTGAACTGCCCCCGATTACCAGGGACGTCCGTGATTACGAATCAGAATCCTAGCATTCTCAACTAAACCATCCTAGAACTAGTGATATTAGGAGGAAAGGTGGTGGAATACATGTAATGAATAATGACAACATGTAAGAGTCATAAACTGCATGCACCTCAGAAAATGTGTATGAATACATATGTGCTCTGTGTCCGTCAATGTGTCAGGTTAATAGCACCAACCTTCTAAATGTGTCCCTGAGGTCGTTATGCAGTGTCCCTGATTCAGTGTTTATTCTTCCCCATTTGTATGAGAGGTCTGATAGTGAGAGAAAGCGCATGTTCCACCGACTACCTTAGAAAATTGATAGAATAAAAGGTATGGGGTTACTACCTGTCCACCTTTGCGAGGGACACTCCCCTGTGGACAGTTGTGTCCTGCATAATAACTGTAATTAAGGCAAATGTCCTGTGATTTAGGGCAAAGACTACCTATATTGTCTGTAGTAGTAGCATAAAACAATTATGTTCCTGTGAAACACCTAAATGTTATAGGTAACAGTATAAGCAACTATAATGCTACAAGAGTATCCTTTTATTTAGGCGAAACAGGGAAGTACACCCCTTTCTACTGGCTGTGGGTGTGTTGCCCTGCAAAGTCTGACATCTCTACATACAGGTCCTATAGGGTTGCCACCTTTCCATATGGCCAGAGTGGGACATATTCTGTAGAAATGTCAGACATTCCAGGACTAAACATACCTACAGCCGTGCATAGTACAGGATTACACTTATTTGCACAAATAAAAGCTTCATCTAGTTGCATTTGAATTGCTTATGCTACTTCACATAATGTATAGAAGTGTCATGTATAAAATAACTGTTGTGTGCAATCATTAATGAAACGTAGAATATAATGTTCTGTAATCTGGACATGTGCTATGTCTTAATTATTTTCGCACTGTCCCTCACAAAGTGGAGCAGGTGGTTACCCTAAAGTCCTACCTTGGCCAATTGAGAAGGTGGCAAACTTATAATAGGTATGCGGTAGCATGACCCATCCGACGGTTATGGCTACCACAACCCAACTACTCATTTGTAATGCAGGGTCTCGGTTCCCATGTATCAGCCAGACGGGAGCAGAGTGTATGCGGAACACACAAATATGATTAATTCATTGGACAGGCTGCTGATTCCGTACAGTTGAACGCCATGCGGTCGCCTAATGGGAAGCCATTCCCGATACTGTAGTTATGTAGTCCGATGTGATAGGCATTACAAGGTGGGAGCAGATTGTAAGAGGAACACACAGTTAAGAATGATTCACCGGACAGGCCACTGATTCCATACATTTGAATGCCATGCAGTCGCCTGATGGGCAGCCATTCCCGATACTGTAGTCAGGAGTGTCCTTAGGTCAACTGGTGCCCAAGGCAGAGGGCACAATGGCACCCCCCACCACACCACCCAGTGCCCCCATCCTGGTCTACCTACACCAAATAAATACTGGTAAAGTGCACCCACTAAAGCGGTGCCCTAGGCGGACGCTTAGTTGGCCTATGCCTAAGGCCGGCTATGACTGTAGTCATGTATTCTGATGTGATAGGCATCACAAGGTATGTCTAAGAGGAACACACGAATATGAATGAATCTCCGGACAGGCCGGTGATTCCGTACAGATGAATGCCATGCCGTTGCCGATACTGTTTTCATGTATTCCGATGTAATAGGCATCACAAGGTGGGAGCACATTGTATGAGGTACACACACTTATGTTTGTGTCACTGGACAGGCCGCAGATTCTGTACAGCCGAACGCAATGCCGTCGCCTAATGGGTGGCCAGTCCCGATACTGGAGTCATGTAGTACAATGTAATAGGCATCACAAGGTAATGTGGTTCTTGATCACACCCAGGGGTGTGAGTGACAGATGCAAGCACCAATGCCAGTGCATTAGCAAGTGTGGGAATGAGCAGGTGTAAGCGTGTTTGGCTACCAGTATGCGAGTATTGAATTGGTTAAGCAATGTAAAGGCTAATCAAAAGTAAGAGGCTGTAACCAGAGGATATCATACAGCACAGTCATTCAACAGTGTAGGAATGTATCCCATCATGTAGAAGTACATGTGAGTGTTTATGTCCAGCATATAGGTACATACATATATAGAGATGTATCAGGGACATGCCATGTGGCAACAAAGCATTACAAACGAATGAAACGGGAAACACCAGCGATGCCTGTATTATGTAGTGGTGTTGCTCTATGTGACCACAAGACTTCCTCATAGACAATAGTTGTACATTGGCCATATACATCACTCTGTACATGTAATGTACATTAACACAACAGTACCTGTCCAATCATTATGTGTGAACAGTACCCCTGCAATGTGCAACATCATCATCATGATAAAGGTAAATGGGGTAACCATAGCGGGACCGGTAGTGGTTTGTGTATAATGGGGTGGTCATCCTCACGTGTACCTGAACCGTGTAGGAGTGATGTGCATACCAGGACCATGTGCCTGAGGGACAGTGTTGAGGATAACAGTAGTATGTATGATGCATATTACAAGGGTTTCATGTGTCCAGTGGGCACGTGTGTATAATGGACAGCTGTGTATAGGGCAGATGGTGTCCTAGGAGCCGAATGGCCTTATGTGTCTGTAGGTTAGGGTCAGATGTTGGGGAAGGAGTTTAGGTATGGCCGTGGAGGATAGGTAGGAGCACAGAAATGGCAGCATACAGGGTTGGTATATGACACATGGCGGGGGGATACACCCTGGATGGGGATGGGTCTTCGGCATTCAAAAGCCCATGGGAACAGTGGGACGGAGGTCTCCAGCCATGGGCAACTATCACTGCACCTACGCAGCTGCAAAGGAGGCAGTGCTGTGGGCTGTCCAGGACAGGCAGCATCACCCTGTAAATGTGACACTCTGCCCTTGAACTGGCGTATCTGGCTTCGTAACCCCTTAGGAAGCCACCTACGAAACATGTCCGGGACCGCACGACAACAGATATGTACCTGTCTGGTGCTGCTCCCAAGGGGGACATGCTCCATCCTCAGTGGTGGAGCCACCAGAAGGTGGTGCAGAGCCAACAGAGGTTGATGTTAATGGCTGGGCCCCAGATGTGCTAGTGCCCGGTGCCATTGTCAGCTGAAGTTGGACAGGAGGATCTGCCGGGACCTACCAACCCTTTTGGCCTATGGTGTTGCATTTTAAACCCACATATGGCTTAGTGATAGACAACAGCATACAGGATTACCTACGACAGTATGCATAGATATCACCAGCAACCCAACAGATTGTATACATTTGCAGAGGGAGCACAACACATGCATATATACCGCATGGCAACTGTACAATGTGTAGTTGACGTGTGATCGTAGCTATGAACAGTTGCCCATCATTGGCTTGTCACTGGGAATCCCACACAGTGTCTGTCATACCACTGTCTCGTGTGACACATGCCCAGTCAGGGATGCGATGGCAGTAACACATCCCTATCATCATGTACTGTCTGCAGTCCCCACACCATGCCTCTGCTGTGCACAGAAGTGTGTTCAGTGTGTAACACAGGAGACAAATGGTTGTACACACTGACCTGTTCACAGATGGCTCTGCAGATAGGGTTCCCTCATGAACAGAGTACTGTCATTTCTGTATTTTAACATGCAGAATAGCCATTACCACACACATTAAACAGGCAGTAGTCTCAATGCAGCATAGCTACACTTACATGTTGTCGTTATGTGGCACATCACCCTCCTGTCATTAGGCTATTTCCCCCTCTTGAAAATGATTGAGGTACATCCAGATATTATCTGCAATACCATGTCAGAACACCACATATAGGTACCACTTACAGCGACTGTCATGGCCAGATAATAAAATCTTTCCCCTAGGTAGTGTAATGTCTTTATCATGCGGATGGCTATGGGAACACCATCACAGCTGTACCACATGCAATCAGCTAGACGAGGACTGCAATAGGTGCAGAGGTCATCACCTGACCATTTCCATCTGTTACAATACACATGCTGCTGCTGTGCAGGTGTACACCTTCACATCCACCAGAGAGAGTGTGTGCGGGACAGGCAATGTACATCAGGGAAGGGCTTGGATACTTCACCATAATCTGCCACATGCTGAATAGTACAGGGTGAAACCCCTGACTACTCATTACTATTACATGTGCATGACGTTACTACATGTGCCACAGAGACGCCATGTTGCAGTGCTGTAAGAACATGTGTGTAGGTGAGTGAGTGCCATCTGCAACAGATATAGTAGACATACATTTGGTATGGCACACATGTCAGTCCATGTGAACGGATGCCATTGTCACCACAGCCACACTCTAATGGACATGCATTGACACCTTTGCCATGGCAGCAAATACACAATGTAACTACTTAGTTTGCCACACTGCAGTAATGCACAGGACCTCATGCACCACAGGGGATATCTGGAGGTTCAGTGGGCTAGGCCATGTGAAAGTGCTTGACAACTATTGGTATGCCAACAAGGTTTATACTGGGAGTGACTGTGATTGGGAGCATCACAACCCACACGCAGACACAAGGTGCCAGTACTGTCATGCAGGTATGCATTGCTCCATGGGTGTGTAGTGTTTGGCTGTGCAAGATGGCTGTACAAGGCTGGGTGAGGGGTAATCCTTGTTCATTGCATCACCTGACAATGGTGTGCAGTGCAGGGGTGTAGTGTCTGCAGTGCCCCACACAGATGGGTACTGCAGTATCTGGCTTGACATCCTGGTTACCAGTGTGCAGGGCCATAGCTTTGCAATGCATGCAATGTTTGTGTTTGATAGTCCTTCACATGGACATTGCCTGGGATCTGCATGTCCCACAGTACTGTACAGTGACATGTACATGTGTACCTGGTTTGGCAGACACATGTAGTGTACACAGCCTGTTATACCCCGATATGCCAATACTGGCCTGGTGTGGCAAAACCTGCTTACAGTGAGCAGGTCGGCCCTGCACCTGCATGTATGGAATGGACAGGTATTCCGTGGTGTCAGTGGCATGGGTCCATACAGGGCACATTTGTACAACATTGTCTGGCCTTAGTGAATCACATATGATGGCACCACATATGCTGCAGCTATTCAGTGTGGAACATAGTGAAGGCACAATGTCCGCATATATGTGCCAGTTGTACCGCTGTACAGGGTGCCATGTCCTCTTCAGGCCACTGCGGTCACACCATGCCTATCTGTCCTCAATTTGCATGTTACTAGCAACATAGTGGGATATCCTAGGCAAGGTTGTATGTGCATGGCACATGGGTGCGGGACATATACCAGGTACTAGTAGGGCTGCATACTTAGTTCACCAGCCCTTTTGCCAGATGTATGGGTATGGCTATGGCTTGTCAATTCAGTGCCGTGGCTGACTGACAGCTGTACTCCTCGTGAGGTGGCCAATGTGTCATAAGACAGATACTATATAGGAAAACTACAAAACCCACTCCCAAACATGTCCAATGGTAAGACAATCACGGCCACCTCTACACAGGCTCTGACAGACAAACACACACTTGCCATGTCCTGTATACAAACCCCTACCGTATCACACTGCAGCAACACACATTTAGTGCATGCCCTGCAGCAAATACTACAAAGGACTGTACTTGTCTCATGCAGGCAGACACACACATACACACTTGGCATGTCTGGGATTAGAACACCGACCTAAATACTTTATTACACTACAGCATTACGCAGTTACAGAACGCGCTACCGAGATTACTGGGACACAGCACTCCCAGAGGTGTATTTATGGATGGGTGACATCATCGGCTTTGCTAACGGTGGGTATAAGAAATGTATGGAGTGTGAGCAGTATAAAGGTATTACTCAGTCCACAGGCAAACGGGGAGACACACACACACACACACACACACAGCAAGTGTGGGGCTAGAACACTGACCTAACTACTTTATTACACTACAGCATTACACAGTTACAGAACACGCTACTGAGATTACTGGGACACAGCCCTCCCAGAGGTGTATTTGTAGATGGGTGACATCATCGGCCTTGCTAACAACGGGTATAAGAAATGTATGGAGTGTGGCTAGTCTAAAAGCAATTTAGAGTCCACCGGCAAACGGGGACAGACATACACACACACGCCAGTGTCAGGTACGGAACACCTGCCTATTTACAGATTACTATTACAATATTACATATATACGAATCGCGCCATACAGACTACACATGTCAAAGCTGTCATTATGACCGTCTGGGAATGCGGACATCAACAGGGATGCTGGCAGTTAAGATGTACGTACCTGTGAACCTGTGTGTTTAAAATATGAATCCATCCTGACCTGGAGTATGCCCATCTGTGGAATGGATGACTACTACCACTGTACAGAGTTACATTGGCCATGCCCATACACATAGGCACATAACCAACACAAGATGTCACTGGGCATGCTCACACACTTAGTAGCACAGGGCTGTTCGGAATGCACTGTATCCATTTACACAAGGATATACTGGGCATGCTCACACACTTAGTAGCACAGGGCTGGTCGGAATGCACTACTATGTGTCCATCTACACAAGGATATACTGGGCATGCTCATACTCCTAGTAGCACAGGGCTGACTGGGATGCACTCTGATTCTAAACACGGAGGGCCACAGTGGCCATGCTATTACAGGTAGACATAAATAACACATTGTAATGGGCTCTGGTCTTGGTAGTTGTCATTATTAGCAGGAACGCTGCTCTAAATATAACAAACTATACCCAACAGGGTAAAAACTGTTAAAAATAAAAACAAAATTCACGAACTGCACCACGCTGTTTAATGAAGAGCTGAAGGCTCCCAAATACTAAGTGCTTTCACCACCAACTGATGGCTTCTTCAGAGTAAAAGGAGCACATAATCACAGGTTTTAAATACAAAGTTCAAAATACACTTTAACCAATCAAATTTCTTGATTAATTACAATCCCAATATACATACTGATCTAACTCACAAGTACTATAAAACATACACTTAAAACTTGCTAAAAGTATATACTACAGTATTGGTTTATTTCCACATACACTCAAATACAATCACTTTAAACATACCATTGCACATATATTGATGTCAAAACCTTGTTTGTAAAAATCATTGACTTTTCCATAACTACTAAAAAGTAAACTGACCGTAAACAACCATAGCCCTTTGTTTTAAAATGGGCTTACTGGAAAACTGATCATTGAGCACAGGGTAAGCTGTTGCATCTAGAATCACTTGCCATTTAAATTCTAAAGACACCACTCTAGTATTGTCATCACCCCCTCTCTCACTTGTCAACACCCTATCAATTACAAAAAATATAAACTTTTTAAAATAAACACAATTTTTGGAATGTAAATACAATGCATTGTGACTATCCTTATTTTTGATGGCCCTCTGATGTTCTGCTATCCTTTCCCTTAATCTAGGTATGGTTTTCCTTACATAAAATCCTGCACACGTCGTGCAGGTTGCAAGGTGTACCTCTTTTTTAGAATTGCAACTACATCTACCCGGACATGAAATTGCCTTGTTGTACCCCCTCACAACCACGTAGGGCCCATCATTGATGTATCTACAGTACCTACATGACCCACATTTATACATTTGTGAACTTGTAAATCTACTTTGTTGTTTTTCAAATAGGTTCTTTAAATTTAAACCTCTTGAAAAAATTACTTTTGGTTTCTGACCAAATTCGTTTTGCATATCCATATTAAATGCTAGGTCCCAAGATCTCCCAATAATCTCAATAACATTATATGCCTGCAAATTGTACTTCAAGACAAGAGCTCTTGAATCAAACATGTTTGGCTGAATGAACTCTATTCTTTCATTCACCTCACTGATTACTTTATTTTCTACCAAGATGGGTTTGAATGATGTCCACCTCCTTTTCATCACCTCTTTTTTTAACTGAAATCAACAGTTTCAATGGGTAACCCCTATCCAAAAACATTTCTATTAATTTGTACATCTCCCTTTGATAAATCTCATCATCACTTACAAGACATGACAGACGAACCATCTGCCCCTTGATTACACTTTTACGCTGATGTAATGGATGACAGCTTGAAAAATGCAAAAGAGAATTACTATATGTCTCTTTTCTATGTATGTTACTTTCTAAACCTTCACTTGTCTTGGTAAGTTTAATATCCAAGGAATCAATAGTCTCATTATCCCACTTATATGTGAAGGCAAGAAATGGAGTAGTAGAATTAAGATATTCCACAAAATTCCTAGCTTCATCTTCATTTCCTTTCCACAAAACAAGTATGTCATCTAAAAATCGTTTGTATAATACAGTATGTTCAAAGAAAGGGGTAGGGAACACAAAGGTTTATTCCCAATGCAGTAATACCAGGTTAGCGAAAATGGGAGCACACTTGGCCCCCATAGCCACCCCTGATATTTGATGGTAAATTTCCCCCTCAAATGTCATGTAGTTATTTTTAAGTACTAATTGCATGCAATTAACTACATTATTCAACTTTATAGCAGTCAAATATTTACTTCAAAAAAGACTTTCTCTAAAGTATTCCAACCCCTCTTCCTGAGGTATTGTAGAAAATAGATTAACCATGTCAATAGTAAGGAATGACTAAACCAAATCACCCTTGCCGATAGTACTTAGTTGTTCTAAACAATGCCATGAGTCCTTCAATATATGCTCATGCTTGTTTAACAAACCTTGTGTATTCTTATCAACATAGGCTGCCAAAGGTTTAGTTTTGGACCCCTTTGCTGCTGCTGTCTGTCTGAAAGGGGGGAAATGATATTTTTTTTTTTTTTTTGGAATGCCGAACACAACAGGTATAATTGGGTGTTCAACTACCAAAAAAACATAATCTTCCTGTTGTATTCCCCCTTCCAACAAAGTATCCATTAAGAATGTCTCTGTAGTGCACAATAGCACTACCACCATATACCTCAGAACCAGACATGTGGGCCATAACACAGGTACGGACCGCTCCAGGTGGTGTACCCACATACATAAAGGCCACTCACATGTACTGACCGATCCCCCCATAAAAGGCATCATAGATGAGCCATGTGCAGGACACAGTGTCACATGCTGCATTCTAGGATGTAAACTGCAGACACCACCATGCCCTTGGACCACCACCATGCAACCATGCATGTATGATAGAGTATGCCACCATGTGACCCTTGACCTGTGTACTGTACTAAGCTCTACAACTGTAGACAGCACACATGTACTGACAAGTTGCATCATGTGTCATGCAATACAATAATACCACTGTCTGTGACCAGGTCAGCTGTACACATACCAAGGGCCCTCAGTACTGTCCACCATTATCAGATGTCTGTTGCTGTACACCAGTACACACTCTCATGTATGGATATGACATATATGTACCTGCCCTGGGTATGTACATGCCACACACACAACATACCTGTAAATAGCATAGCTGTTGTAGTCCTTTGTGCAAACAGGTGGCTACAGCCAGTACACACATGCACATGAAATGTAGGTCCATGGCTGCTGAATGCTAACAGTACATAAGGTGTGATATCAATGTTAACAGAGGTAACATCCCCTCTGTACTGGTCACCCGTCATATCATACAACAGTCCATGTGTCATGTATAATATTACACATATCCGCCAATTGCAATGCCTACAAACATGACCAAATGTCAGGATTGTAGGACCTACACACCTGTACATGTAGTATTGTGCATTCAGATAACATGCGTGTGCAGTTGCTGATGTATGCATGTGGTATGTATCCTAGTACATCATGCAGCTGCATTGCAGCCTCAACATTGCCAACTGTATATGGTGATATACTGAATGTACAGAAAGATGTTCCACATATATGGACAGATGTGTTGAAATAACTAAGTGGCAGGGCATCTTTGCAGATGGATGTTTGCTGTGGACAACTCACAGGTGTGTCACAAGTGGTCCTACAATATCCTGTGTAACCGGTAAGCAGTGGTTTCGTTAATTGAAGGACATAACACACAACTTAGACAGTGGTCAGGATGATAGCGAAGGTAAATCACTTGACACCTGTTAATAGATATGACGTCCCTAGTGCATATATCAACACTGTTGTCGCAGGAAGTGTCAGTACAGTTTGTAACGTGTGCAGTACTGCTGTAAGTCTGACATTCATAACATGAGCTAGGCAGGTCTGCGATTCACAGTACTGGCATGTGTGGTTGTGTTTGCGTCCATATTTGTCACGAATTGTGGGGAATACATCTCAGTTGTTACTCACTCTCCTGTACACTAGTGTACACATCTGTACAGACTGCAATGTATAAAGCAGGACATAGGCAGGGGCGTGTATCTCACACATGTGAGGTATCTGTATGTGCATGACATAGGTGTATTAGTTACTGAATGCCACAGTGTGTGTGTGTGTATATAGGGCTGACTTGTCCCTGGGGTGAGGATGTATGTTACCATACTGAACTGATAGGACCCCTCCCACCATCCAGGCAATGCATTCAACTATCCATGTTGATGTCCCCGATCTTAGATCGTACTGACTACCTGTACATGCGTATTCTCTGTGGCGCGTCATGTAGGTGCACAGTACTGTAATGATGATTTGCACATAGGCAGGGGTCCTCATCCCACCAGTAGCAACTGTGTGCGAGTGTGTGTTACTGTGCCGGTGAAGCCGTGAGTATGTATGTGTGTGTGTGTGTGTTACAGTGTCACTGAATACATGTGTGTCAATACCTGAGTGTGTGGGTGCAGTTGTGTGTTGGCATCCTGCCATGGGAATGTGTATTACTGATTCCCATTGAGGCATCACACTTCCCACTGGCCTCTACCCTTGTAATCAGCTATACCACTCTCTTACCTCACCACTCCATGCAGCTGTATCTGTGATGTCACCCATTATGGATGTCACGTCTGTGGCCACAGTAGCTTAATACACAGCTATCATGCTCTTGGAACGGTAGACGTGTTTGTAATGTGGGACATTCTCACTGGTATGTGGCAGCTACATGTTGCATGCTGGTATATTCATACATACCTGTGAGTAGTCCACATTGACATATGGGACACTAAACTGCAAACACTGACATCCACCGGCACATGCAATTAGACCTGAAGGAGAGCAGAACAACATGACTAACATGCATTTACTGCTGTTACACAAGACACATACTGTTAACAGTATTGTACACCTGTACTACACGGTATATCTGCTGACTGTCAACAGTCTTAAACATTTGTAAACTGCACTTATCATCCTAGTCTGTTCACCCTGTGCATCAGACCATATGAGCATGTCCCTGCACTGATGGTGTGGATGTCAGGGAATGCGGCACAGGCATCATCATATGCACAGGGTGTTAACGTTTGCCAGAGGCCTAGGCTGCACCATTGGATGACATCATGTGTGTGGGTTTGGGCCTTTGATCTAATTGGCCGTGTGTGGATGTTATGCATGTGTGTGTTGCGGTGCCCTACATGTGTGTCCAGTTTGTGCGTGTATGTCTGCACACAGTTCTCCCATGTGTCTGGCCTACACAGGGGTATTATTGACAGCTGCAGACTGTACAGGTGAGGTATTACAGTTCACAGTGTCCGGCCACGGGCATGTGACCTGTGCCTGCCAGGGGTTGCGTGGGCACTACCAGACAGAGGTGCAGATTGGGTACTGTCTGATGTCACTAGTCCACTGGAACCATGTCCCTGTTCAGATCGTCCAGGGCCACATGCATATGGCCTGCTGTGTCATGGTGTGGACAGCACAGCACCAGATGCACTGCTGCTGCTACCGCCACTATGGGAGCGGGCATGTGAGGTAGCCCGTACACGTAGACCTGACACAGGTGATGTAGCAGGCCTACGTCCACGTGCTCGATGCCTCACTCCTACCAGATGTTCCAACACAGACAGCTCATGCTCGCGGATTGTCATGCCACGGTGAAGGACTCCAACCATGTCACCCAACTGTCTTTCCAAAGCATCAGCAATCTGCTGTTGAGCATTTACCATTGCCTGGATGCTGTTGTTTAAAGAACAGACAGCAGCCCTCTTTAGCCTCTGATCTTCTTTGTTGTGCCATTCAGCACGTGCCTGTGCCTCCATTACAGCCTGAAACATGCGTCTGATGACACCAGCTACTGTGCTGTGTCGTGCAGGAGCATGTTGGCCAGAGGTCCTCCTACAAGCAGCACTGGCCACATGCCTGTGTGGGGCACCACCAGTAGTTTGGCTGACACCATGGTGTGCAGGCACACCTTCCATAGCCCCCACACTTTACTGTTCCAAGCTACCACGTGCCAACTGTCCTTCCTCTATGGCCACTGGTGATGGGGTATGCACAGGTATGGGATATGTGTGCGGGAATGAGGTGGATATAGATGGAATGGCAACCAATGACACAGTTTTAGCCCCTGACAACTCTGCCTGTGACCCAATCATACATTCATCATCACTGCTAGAGTGTGTGGAGACACTAACATCTGATGTACCGCGGGAGGGCAATGCACCTACATCACCTGTGAGGGCAGACAAGAACTGTACATTACAATCTATACAATAGACACACACGCACACACACACATGATATGGCAGAAGGCCTGCAACATGTATGTGATATGGCAGAAGGCCTGCAACATGCATGTGATACGGCAGACGGCATGCAGCGCAGACAATAATAGTGGTAGTTATCATACATCCCTAGGTTGCACACAGCGTGCATGTGTGATAGCAGACAGCATGCAAATTACACAGTCATAGTAGTGGTTAGCATACATCCCTGGTGTTACACCATGTGGACCAGCACAGGTTAACATTACACCTGCCTGTTGTGTGGCATATGACCTTGATAATCACATGTAGTATGACATGTGATCTGCTGACGTGTGCAATGACATGCATACATGTTTTAACACAATGGTGTCCTGTCGAATATACAGTGGGGCAATGGTGTACCAATTCAGTGTTGTCTGTCCACCCTACAGATATACTGCAGATTTAGCTGATGTGCATGGCCATTGCAGGGAATCATGAGGAGTCTCTAGTGCTATACAGTGTGAGTTACAGACAGGGTTCATAGCCATGACTGTGTTCAGATACAATACATATATATTGTGGAATGTGACCCATGTCACTGAGGTGTATACACACTAAACCATGATGTGGAAGTCGTGACACAGGTCACTGATGGGTATACGAATGACACCCCTGCACATCTGCAACCATATTGCTGCAGCCTGGCAACTATGGGCAGACATGGCAAACACGGTACACCGTGTCCCACATGACATCTGTATACCACACACAAACACACACACACGGAGCTAGTATGGCATTTATGTCCGTCACCAGTAACTGGAATGTACTGTATCTGTGGCCTGATGTGGATACTATACAGGTAACTGCTGTCATTTTGCAACACCCTCAAGATGTTCAACACATCCTATGTGGTGGATTGATGTTACGCCTACACAAGATGTGCACAGGCCTGTAGGATGTCTAGCTTTCCACATCTACATTATGACCATTATACAAAGGCTATGGCCGAACCATGTGTAGCCATTGTACGACAGGGTGTACACACAAGCACAGCACTTGTACTGTGTGTGTTGCTCCATGTCTCTGGCCAACCTCCATGGCCATGTGTGTACATGTGTTGTCTAAATTATAGTGATGGGCATCTATTTCACATGTCTGTGTTGTCCCATATGACATATATGCTCCACTGACAACAGGGTTATGCAGATAAAGGGTGGTATGTGGGATATGTTTTCAGGTTAGGTAGGCAGTGTAGCAGCTAGGCCAGTAGATGTCATGGACATGTCAAGATAGCACATCACATTGTGTGACATTCATAGCAGGGCTATGATCCACACCGGTGAAACCTGTGTACTGCCCATACTCCAGCCCACTGTGTAGTACTGTTTGTATTCACCACATGTGTAGATCAGATCTGTTGTACGTTCCTAAAGTGAACAGCACCTCCACCATTGTATGCACAGCTGTCAACACATCTGGCAATAAAGTTTGTGAGGCTTCATGTTGGTGAGATGATTCACATAGTTTGCAAGTGTGGCACATGGAAGGTCATTGTGATGCATTGCAAGCCCGACCTGTATATTGTGACAGGACCATACATTATGTGTACATGTTGTGAATGGCCTTATGGCAGATAGATTTGTGCATTACGGTTCCTGATAAATAATAACACTCTCACCTGCAACGGGCTGCTGTAGCTGCAGAACGCCAGAGGTACCTAAATAGGAGTAACATCAGTGTGAGCATAATCCACCCCTATATAAAGGCTACAGGGAGCAATGTGCATAACACATACACCAGTACATTAGACTATACTATGGTGTATGCACAAGTGTGCATACACAGAGTAGCATACTATAGTATGCGGCACGTGTGTATACATGCCTTGCATATGATGTTACATTACATATTGTACAGTTTCACATGCAGCTATATGGAATATAGTTGTTATAGAGTGCAGTACTGACTTACCAGGCAACTCCAGGCTCAATGGTTGAGAGACACCCACCTCCACAATATCGGCTAAGGCTTGTGGATGTGGTTCTGCAGGTATCCCCAGGTTGGCTAGTAGCTCCTCGGTACGTGTGAGTGGGGGCTGGGTTGGTGGTCCACCACCTGTTTCACCTTGTTCCCTGGCGATTGCAGTCATACACTGTTTCGCCTGTCTAATGAGGTCTGTACAGTGTCTGCGCACCTGCTGGTATATGCTGTTGTGGCCACCCACATCATTAACCCTCCTGCGAAGTTACATCCACAGGGCATCCCGCTGCTCTGCATCCTGTTGCACATGGCTGAACAGGATGTCATGATTATCGAGTAGGTATGGGATGAGGGCCTCATCCTCCAAGTGTGTAAAAGGGGGAAGCCTTGCATGCGGCATACCTGGAAGACATAATGATGGAGACAGGTCACAGTACCTCAGAGACATACAGAGCTACAGCTGAACATACATGTGTATCACATTACTTCAGTTTATATAGTTGTATTTGCAAACCTACATGACACTGACGTGTTTGTGTCACACACATGTGACACTCAGTGTTGAGTGGATATTATCACCATATATGTGTGTGTCACCTGATTACATTGCTCATACTCCATGTGGTTGCTGTCTTGATGTGGGCATGTCTGTTTGCCTGTACTGGTGTTCCTACCTATCAGTACATGGCTGGATGTGTCCACATTAATGCAGTTGAACTTGATGCAGTGTATATGTCACATATAAGGACTTACACTGCCTTAACAGACATGACCTGTGACCCTGCAGACATGCTCACATAAGGTTTTACATGTATGTGTTCTGCTATATACATATACACGGCACTGTACAGCGATTCAACATCCTGCCATGTATCACCTGTGTTGCACATGTGATGCACATGGGACACCGGCTAGCCAGATGGTATTTGCAGGGATGGATATCAACTATGGCATGTACAGTCAAAGTCAACTAGTGGGATATATGCCATGGGCCATGTATGCATCTGGGATGAAAGGTTACCTGGCAGTAGCCGACAGGCGGGTCTGTGGGGCCAGGTGGAGCATTGCCACATTACTGATCCACAGGGTTAATGATACATATACCATGCAGTCATCACACCATGTCTGAGAGGGGAGCGATGTGCAGCTTTGACGGACAGGAATGCATAGTATGGCAGGACTATGTCAAGTGCATGGGACAAGGATCTGTCCAGCATGTGGCAGGTGGATGTCCATGAAGTATGTGTTTGAGATCAGGATGAGTATGTGTAGCATGTCCGACATCACTGGGTTGGACATGGATTTATTCAGGGTATGCATCATGCTACATAGTGGAGATGGGGAATGGGATGGCTGATGTAGGCCATTTGCACATGGCCAATACCCCTTAAAGGAAATATGTGATGTGATATGGGTCACTTGAGTGGTCTGTATGGCTGGACAATGATCTCTATATTCATGAATGGCACCCTATTATTATTAGGGCTGCCACATATGACTCCCTGACAGGAGTGGTGACATAGCTATCACAGGAAAGACAACTGCCCAGCTGCATCCCTCACACACAAGTGTCCATTATAATGACCGCTGCCTAGGTGGTAGTTCATGGGTACAGGTTTATTAACATAGGGGTGACGATGCGGGTCAGCTATTGCTCCTAGGTCATAGTCATTCGCATACTTCAATAGGCAGATGCCTTCTGTTTGTCTGTGAGGTATGGACTCCAATGAGGGGGAATATAATTCATTAACCCTGACATACTGTAGCTGCCACTGGTGTGATTATCATGTATTATTCAGACACCTTCTGTAGTTTTGTTTCTGCCAGCAGTCCTGTTGCTAAACACTCCTGTGTATGGGTGATGATGTCCTATGACCTGGCAAGGTTATGATATGCAGTGTGACATCAACCATACTGTCATCTACAATCTGTACTGCTGACATCACTTAAGTGATCAAGGTTCATGGCCTTCCAGACCAGACTCAGCAGGGTAGTAGTGCAGTACTTCCCATTATCAGTGGTGTCTCCCCCTTTGTTGGATTGTGATACCTGTTGGTGTGCACCATTCAGTGTGTACACAACCTGACATGGAGCTATGTTTTACATGATGTGTACATGGAGAGTATCTTGTTTTGCCATATGTGTATGATACATCCTGTAATGTGGGCAGGTCCCATGCAGACTGAGTGCAGCTTGTACCTGCATAGTTGTGGGTACAGGGGCCCTGTGATGTACATGGATATATGCTTGTGTACCTGTTGGGGGGGAGGGGGCCGTGTTTTTATATTATCCAAGACCCTATCTGGATTGCTTATTCATGCTAAGCACTTGTTCAGGACTTGTAAACTGTACGTAACCTAATGATTACTATAGCACTCAATCTTCCACATCACCTACAGGTAAGGGTGAACAAGTTTTGTACATACTTTTCTCACTTGCGTAGAGTAATGTAGCTGTTGTACTCACTTTCCTCACTTATCTAGGTGAATGTAGTTCTATATTCAGGCATGTCCAAGAGTCAACTGCCAGTGTTCTCACCTGTCTATCTGATGAATCTGGACATCTTGAGGCAATGTACACATTGCCTCATGTACACAGACAAGTCTCTCCGCCTACCACCCAACACTACAACCTGTGAGAGATGCACTTATTTAGCCAAACTGGAGGTAAAGGTCTCTCCAACCAAGCCTGACCCTGACTGTCACATGGAGAAGGTACACAGTCACACAACACCACACTCATCACATAAGCCTCACTGTATCTACCCCACCATTAACTGGGAAAACTACTGGCGTACCAACACATTAGCTCAATGGTTTGTGGAATTCATAAACACCAATGCCCTGACTCAACATATCCACACACCCACCAGGGGCAACAATATCCTAGACCTAGTCATTACCAACATGAGTGACTGGTGCTCCACACGTGAAGCCAACTCCTTGTTGGTCCGATCAGACCATGTGCTGAACACAATTGATATCCACATCCCGCACCTACCCCCTATTAAGCATAATAATACAATATAATATATTAAGCATAGTACAGTATAATATGTCTACAAGGCCAACTACATGCTTCTTAATGCAGACGTGGTGGACGTCATGACACCCATGCAGATGGACAGTACTGTTACAATTGCTGAATCCTACACAAATGCACTCTATAAGCACTTACAGGAGTGCATGGCTTGTGTTATCCCAAACAGAACCAGGATGCTATACTCATAACTAACTAAACCAGTCTGGTGGTCCCCTGCCATAAACATATTGTACTACAGGAGGAAGACACTATTGCAAACGAGAGTACAATACCATGCATGGAGGAGATCCCTGGCCAGCCTCAGTAAGAAGGTGAGATCCCTTATACGATCCTCCAAAGCTAGCTATGAAAACTATAACGCAACTAATACCAACAACAACCAGATCTGCTCTGAGTTACAGCACAAAGGCACGAACATTACAGAAACAATTGATCTGAAGTAGTTACTTCATTTGTTCTGCAACCTGTGGATATCGGATCCGATCTCGAATCTGAGCCGGCAGCTTTACTAGCTAAAAGATCCGAGCTCCTAGCTCCTCCCCTTACCCATAATCCCCTGCTACATACTCCCTTTCCCCCCAGATCTCGTTTGCCGCGGCTGAGAGAAGCTTCAAGTGAAGAGCCCCTAGGCGTGGGTGAAAACTTTCTGGTTCATCAAACCTTAAAAAGTCAGACTCAGATATTTTTTGTTGTGTGTGTGTGTTATTAGCGCCCTAGTCATCGTATATTATTATTAGTTTAAATTTTATTTCCCTCCCCGTAGTGTGTGAGTGTGTTGTGTATTATGGCTGAAGGGCCCAAAGCCATATTCTCCAAGTGCACTGAGTGTGGCCATAAGCTTTCCCCAGCTGATGGCCACACTCAGTGCGTTCTTTGCCTGGGATTGGCCCATTTGTCCACCAGCTGCCAAATTTGTGCAGCATTTAACCCCCTGGCCACCAGGGATAGGAGGAACAAGTTAATCCTGGCGGGATTATTACCGCAGGATTCTTCTTCCTCCTCTCCCTCTAAGGCACAGGCTGCGACTGTGGCCCCCGGGCCTTTGGACCCCTCTACCCTGTCTGGGACACAACCTCCCTCAGATTCTCAGGGTCAGGGGGACTCTTCTTCCTCCTCTAGGGAGAAGAGGTACAAAGACAAAGAAAAGCACAAGAGTCACAAGAGGCGGGCTGAGACTCATCCCTCAGCCCCGCCATCTAAAGTTGCGAGTCCCTCCATGAGGGCCTCCGGATCCTCTCCCTCTCGGCTCCGTTCTCCTTGTTTCTCGCCGGAGCCAGAGGAGGAGTATCGGTCTCCCTCGAGGTCTTCGAGGTGCCCTCCTGGCTCGCCTCGACGACCTCTTCTAGATGGACAAGGAGCCTGATCGACGCAGACATGGATCAGATGATGTGTCGATTTCTGCAGACTCAAATGCAGATGGGGTGCTCCTGCCTCCCCACCCACCGGGGGTTGAGAGCAGCCCCCTTCTTTTCCCCATTAGCTCCTTCTCTGACCCGGTTTGGGGTTTTGGAGTCATCGGATCCAGGCCGTTACGGAACCGGGGAGTTCTCGGCGCCGACAGTACCGGTTACTTCGCCGACTTTACCCTCGAGCTTGTTGGATCCTGGCACTCGGGGCCGAGAGCCGAGCGTTGGATCCGTGGCGGTAGGTGTGTCTTCGGCTCCGTTCAGGTCGGAGCACACTTTCCTCTTGGGTCTGACCGCTTCGGCTCCGACGCCGATCCCTACCTCGGAGCCGAGGGGACTGCTTTCGGAGCCTGGGGAAAGCGGTTCACCTTCGGCGTTAGAGGTAGTGGAGAGGGTTCTGTCGAGATCTTCCAGATCCCCGGTCTGAGCGACGGATCCTCCCGCCCCTCCCCCACGCATTTGGGTCTATCCTCCATCATCCGGCCACTGGGATAGCCTGCGCCAGCATTCCCATTAGTTCCCTTAGAGGAACAGGACCCCGTGGGCGAGCCCTCCTCGGATAGCCCCACCAAGGAGGTCCCTCGCAAACGGAAGTGCAAAAGGAGGCACCTGGACTCCCCGGAGTCCCTCACGGAAGACACAGATTTGGATGACTGGGAAGGTTCCCCAAGATCACCCCCTGAGGATGTCTCCTTTGGAGACATCATGGAAATGTTGCGAATTAGAGAAGGGTGGCCCAAAAACCTTCCTGGGACGAGTCTGTGTTTCTGGAGGCGTTTGATGCAGGCCTGTCTACCTCCTGGGTGTCCCCCCCGGCTGATCCCCTGGTAGACTTGATTGCTACCAGGGTGTGGAAGGAACCGGACACCGTGGAGCAATTTCCAAGAAGGCCAGATAAAATTCTTAGTCCTCCCTCGGATAGGCAGGCTTGGTCTAAGGGTTCACCAGTAGATGCCATGTTGGTGGCGGCCACCACGAAGAAGGAACTAGCAGAGGAGAGTTCCTCGGTCCATCCTCCGGATAAGGAATCTCGGACATTGGACCGCATTGGAAAGCGGATGTTTGCTTCAACCACCTTTTCTATAAGGGTGCTGAACTACATGGCGCACATCATCAGACTCCAGCGAGACTTAATAAAGGAATATGTTGGGGCTCTCCTGGAGTCCATGACGGCCGAGGATAAGAGGACTTTCTTGACTCGCATGGCCACTCTGAAATCTATTTCTAACACGTCTATGCGGCTACTCTCCCATGCCACAGAGGGAGCGGCTAGAGCTAGTGGAGCAGGGGTCGCCTTGCGGCATCACGCCTGGCTCCGCCTTTGCAATTTTGCGGAACCCTTCAAGGCGTCCTTCACGAATGCTCCCTTTGACGGTTCTTCGCTCTTTGGCAAGACCGTCTGCGAGACGCTGGTCCAAAGCGAGAAGGACAGGAAGACGCTGTCTGCTGTTGGAGTCCGCTTCTCTAATCCCCAACAATCCTTCTCTAGGAATCAGAGGGGACAAAAGAAGATGTGGTTCCGGAAGTCTCAGCAGGCCCGTCCAGCTTCGTTCCCCTCGTCCTTCAGAGGCAGAGGAGGACAAGGTGGACGCCGGCCCAGGGGCAGATGGGGCCACGTAATTTCGGGTCTAGAGAACCATTCTCGGACAGGCCCGCGCAACAGCCCTGAGAGCTTACCCGACTGTCCCTCTCTGGAGGCAATCGGGGGGGGCATCTGTCGGAGCACCTCCAAAATTGGGAGTCCATTACGACAGATCGGTGGGTGCTCCGAATCATATCGGAGGTTACACCATTCCCTTTCTAAGTCTTCCCCCTCCTATGAAGCGCCTTCCCAATGTCCCACCCGATCAAAGGGAGGCGGCAGCTTCAGAGGTTTCGAAGCTGCTAGAAAAAAGAGCCATCCAGCACATCCCCCCAGACCAGTTCAGATTGGGCAATTACTCCAGGTTCTTTTTAGTGCCAAAAAAGACTGGGGACTTGAGACCAATTCTAGACCTTTCTTCCCTGAACCTGTTCATTCCCAAAGAAAAGTTCCGGATGGTCACTCTCCAATCAATTCTCCCCCTTCTTCGGGAGAACGACTGGATGTGCTCCATAGACCTCAAGGATGCGTACTACCATATTCTTATGGACAGACGATCCAGGAGGTTTCTCTGCTTTCGGCTGGGAGCCAGTCATTATCAGTTTAGGGTTCTTCCGTTCGGCCTCACCACAGCCCCCAGGGTGTTCACCAAGGTCATGGCAGTTGTTGCAGCCCACCTGAGACTCCAGGGCATTCAGGTCTTTCCGTACCTGGACGACTGGCTCCTCACCGCCGCCAACAGTCATCAGCTTTGTTCTGCCAGAGACTATTCTCTCACTCTTGCCCAGCATCTGGGCATTTCAATAAACTTCCAAAAATCCTTCCTTCGTCCTGTACAGGTTCTGGAATTCATAGGGGCCAAGATAGATACTCACCTCTTTCAGGCCCTTTTAACATCAGACAGATTGAGCAGTTTGTCACGTCATGTTATGGCACTTCTTCAGTCCCCAGCTCCATCAGCAGAATTAGTCCTGAGAGCGCTAGGCTCTATGGCGGCAGCAATCAGTCTTTCCTTGCACGCACATCTGCGGATGAGAATTCTTCAATGGACCCTTCAAGTCCAATGGTCTCTGTTGCTACACCACCTGGACACTCCTGTTCCCTTGAGCAAGGTTTGCAGGGACTCCCTCCTCTGGTGGCCAATTGATATTGGCAACATTCTGGCAGATCCCTCTCAAAGCTGCACACTCTGAAGGCAATATCACAGCATCCATGTTCAATAATAGCCTCACATTGGGCATAGTGCCCCCTGAATGGCGCACAGCAACAGTTATCCCACTCCACAAAGGTGGCGCCACAATGGACCATGGGAACTATTTCCCTATAGGCCTGACTAGCCTGGTCTCAAGGCTATGGTGCACATCATGGGTCACTGTCACAGAGACATTGGGTACCTTCCAACCTTTGACCCCTCCCTGTTTGGCATTGTTAAGGCCAGATCATGCCTTCTAAATCTGGTGGGCTTCTTAGAGACAGTTACCAAGGCATTAGATCAGGGTAAGGAGGTCCACACAGCCTGCCTAGATCTCTCATAGTCTTTCAACACCATTCCTCCTTCTGGTATTATCAACATACCCATCCGCCTGAACATTAATCCCTACGTCATGTGATGGTTTGCAAAGTGGCTCACGGACAGAACACACACAGTAGGAGTTGCATACCCTAGGTCCGACTGTATACCAGTTACAACTGCCATCCCCCAGGGCTCAGTCCTAGGACCCCTCATGTTCGGTATATACTTCTCTGACATACAGACAAGCACAGTAGGGCTTTGGCTGAAAAGGTTTGCAGACGACTGCAAACTAGGGGACATTATTGTTTCTCCAGCTGTTACAGACACCCTCTGGAAGGGTCGCACTGAGACGGATACCTGGTGTTAATATCATGGCGTCAAGCTGAATGCCTAAAAGTGCATAGTCATCCCCTTTGGATATAACTAATTACCCACGGACTACCACATAGGTGCTAGTCCCCTACATACAAAAAATGTAATACGGCATCCAGAAACACCAGTAGATAGCAATCTCTCCTTCGATACCCATAATGACAAGGTGGTTAGAATATCCTTCTACATGGCCCCCCTAATCTCTAATGGGTTCGCATCTAGATCATAGGGGCCATTGTGACTCTACACATGTCATATCAGACCCATTAAAGGATACAGCACCCCATTTGGGATATACCTTACAAGACAACTGCAACAGCTTGGAAGACCACACCAGTACCACACCAAGAGGATTACTGACCTCAAACAGATGACCTATGCAGCCCAACCTACGAAACTTCATCTGCACTCAGTTGCATACCGCATACTCACAGGTGATCTCTGCTTGACATGCAAGGCCCATGTCCAACCCTGTATTGCTGGATATGCTCCACCTAAACAGAAGCTCCTGAGAGCCACATGCTCTAGGGATATACACCTAACCACAACGATGAGTAGGACATGCTGAACGGATAGATTCCTGACCCGGACACTCCCTATGCTTTGGAACGTGATTCCAATGTAAATCAGGCAGGGCCCCTCACAAGCACTATTCAAGGGAAACCTTGATATGTGGATGGGAGACAGACATGTACCCGGGGATCACTGCAGTGGCTCTGCTGGACAGAGGCACAGGGAACTATTGGCTCTGCCGTTCAGAGGCACAGGGAACCAACCTATGGGGGTGGCAAAAGACAACACACGCTAGCTAGGCTTACAGATACCCTTGGTAAGACAGCCTAGTACCTACCTTTGCACATATTACGTCTTATGTGCATGGATAGTTAAATAGCGCTTCCATTTTTCTTTTTTATCATGCTGATAAACTGTCGGCTCACTAAAAGACATATGTATCCTGTTATTGTGTATTGTAAATGCCGATTGACATAACTAATGTTTGCCTACCATTACAGTAATGCTATGTAGCTTGTAATACATATCTGCCGACAATACTGTACATTACACAGTTATTGGCACAATATCCCACAATGCAAAACATACTTGCACAGTGGCCAAACCTTCCACATGTTATTCTCTGTATTACACCCATACATATGGCTACAGTTACATTATATCAACATATACTATCCCTTGTTGTAGCACATACTTGTTGGACCAACCCTGCCACAGACGTCGGCTGGTGAGTATTTCTGTTCAAAGCCCTTATATAGCATCCCTTGTGGTGTATGCGGTGTTTGTCTTGTGACCTACAGCAGTACACACACATACTACAAGCATGACTGTGCTCAACAATACATCACTGCAAGATAATTGTTTCCACTATATGGATTGCGTGCACTTTAAATACTACAGAATAGTACTACATACACAGACATACTGACTGTTCTACATACCTTATTAGTAACCCGACATATCGTTAACAGTTGATTCAGTCCTTTTCGGTTTGTGTTTCAATGTTATTTGTAATGTTCCGCTGGTATATACGGATGGTTTGAATGTGTGATGACACATCCTTTTCTAGTTACATATTGGTAACGTGGTATCCTGTCCACCAATTGCTGGTCAAAAGTAATTAATTGGATGCACATCAGCTGTGCAGCTACTCCATTAGCCGATACCATAGCAACAGTGGTGTATAAGTGAGTACTCCTTTTAGGCGTTGTCCATTTGTTTTGCATTCGAGGGAGACGGCCTAGATGTGTTATTGCGATATATTTCAACAGCTATATGGAGACACACAGGGATATATTAGCTTCATGACTCCCGTGGACTGTGTGTAATTAGTTCTACATGTGAGTGCAGCTGTTATATTTTGGAACAGTGCTACTTATGCAGGGTTTGTTTGTACTTGACACTTCTGCAGATGTTTAAGTCTGGCAAGGATGTTTGGCCAGCTCAAGGCCGTATGGCTATGCATGAACTGTTATGTGGTGTACAGTGTGCTCGCCAGACATCCTTGATTTGGTGTACAAGTGTAGCATACTGTGCTGTTACTAATTGCTAACACATCCCTGTGTACGCACAACCCTCTAAAACGGGATTAGTGCAAACAAACCCTATTACATCAGCAGCAGTTCCATTGTATAACAGCCGCTATTTCACTTAGGGCCATGTTAGTGTGTCTCTGACAAGGTATATTAAGGCTTCTGCAGATGACGTACAGTGTGTGAATGATTTGTGATGTTATTACAGTTTGTATTGTAATATGTTTGGGTAGTACTGTGGTAGCATTGTCACCTCACAGTTAGACGTTGCCCGTTCGATTCTCAGTTAGAGCGTCTTCTGCGTAGCGACATGCGTGAATGGGTATTCCTTCGTTGAAGGTTGTGCATTAGGCCCGGCAAGCCAGTA